>NC_057809.1:217017629-217206216 GCF_018294505.1 Triticum aestivum
TGTTGGTCCGCAGAGTATCTTCCATTGGGGCCCAACAAACAGTCAAAGGTATAGCAGCTTCCTTGTCTCCACTCACCCCTGGCACCGAGGAGATCTTCTATGGCACCAATGATTGATTTTCCATCAGAGTGCTGGGAAGCATCGAGACAATCGTCCGCAATGGATCCCCCGACGAGTCCTGCTCCAATCCCAACACGGCCATTTGGTCCCCCTGCAGTGGAATCTCTGAGACTGTCGTAGTCGGCTCCACCACCTACTCCAATCCCAACTCGACCGCACGGGACCCCTGTTGTGGCCCGAATAGATCAGCCACGACCGGCTCCACCTCCTGCACCCCAGCCTGATTGGTCCCCTTCTCCACCTCGGTGCCAGCTCCTCGCTTGGAAGGCTCGGGAATCTGGACCAAAGTCCTGGTCCCACTGGCCAGGGAATTGGTCACCCCTGTCTCCTTTGGCAGCGGATCCGATGCGACGAGCCCACCAGTTGTCATCAACGGGCCCCCGCCTCTCCCTGTACACCGGATAGGTCGGTTTGAATTAGTTGACTGCCCCACGATCCTGGTCCTATGGCCTACCGCCTCTGGGGCCCCAACAATGTCCATTGGTGGAATTCTCCAGTCCGATGGGCCCACACGCCCCTCCAGCGCCCGCCGACACGAACGGCCGACGCCTCCAGCTCCAACTCTGGCCTGCCCCGCTGGCCGCCTGCCTGCACCCCGAGCATCGCAGACACCGCGCGTCCAGGGAGGAACTTGTCAATGACCACCCGGCCCCGAATCACGAGAGCTACCCGGCAAGCCACTCTGACCGCTGTCCCCGTCCTCACTGACTGCTCGACCCCAGAGCTCCGATGGTGTGAAATCCCTCACTCTGCCTACATGGATGATGGTGGGGTACTCAAATAGTTGCCGAAAGGTTTCGCGTCGCTCCGCGGGATTCGAGCTCGCCGACGGCGGCTCCGGCACCCATAGACGGCGGGACACAGGCACCTCCTCTGGACCCACACACCAGGCCCTAAGGTTGAATAGCAACAAGTCATCTCTATTCTTAGTTTCAGGTGCCAAACTATCAACCAGACACGAGCTGCCCGAGAGCTCCACCGCCATGTCCCGGTCCCAAGCATGCGACGGCACCCCCTCAATCATCAGATCCACCTGCATCCTCATCAACTTGGATTTCGCTTGCGCCTGCCTTAGCCAGGGCTTGATGAACAGCTGCACTCCCCCACGGGCGATGGAAGGGACAGCAAGAGCTTTGTTCCTAAACTCATGACCCGCGAACACCACGGGTGGTACTTGTGCATCGAGAACCTGTGTCGCGGCATGTCAAGCTACTCCGACAAAATCTTCGCCGCCGTGTCACAGGAAATCCACGACCTTTGACCCCCCCCCCACATACATCACCACCGCCAATTGCAGCCGGCGCTCCATGTCAGCCATGGCAGCAGAGCGGGGCAGAATGCAGACCTCCCCCAACGACGAAGGCGTCTCTGGGAACAGCAGAAGGATGTTGGGCGCAACCGGCGAGGGAGGCGCCCGCGGCGCCCCCTGCCCAGGCTCCAACAACAGCCTTCCCCCTTCTCGAGCCAGCCTCTTCGCCACTGGCTCTGCCCCGGCCGCCCTGGCGATGAACGCCCCCCGCAACTCGTCCATTGAGATGGGGCTCCTAGGCTGCGAACACTGTGATGAGACATGCCCCGACAACCGCACCGGATGCAGAGCGGGTCGTTCGTACAGTCATGCCTCTGATGGCCCTCCTTGAAACACCGAAACCAAAGTCCGTAGAGATCCGGCGGGATTTGTCGCCGCTCGGAGGAGGAAGGGGATGCCAACCTGCCCCTCGGGCCAGCCTCCAGCTGACGCCTCAGAGCACGACGTCGGCGCCACATGGCCTTACAAGATGGCCCTGGCCTGTGCCAGACCGCCTCCATCCCCGGGGCAGCCACCTCCGCCTGCGCTGCGCCCGCCGACGAGGAACGCGCCGAACCAGGGAAGCCCGAGAGCCCAGGAGGTGACGGATGGGGGACTGCGAGATCCAAAAGCCATGACCAGCGGCGAGGGAGGTCACCAGGGCCTGAGAAACCAGCAGCGAGTCAGGGTGGTCGCCGGGGCCGGGGTGGCCGCCGACGACAAGGGTGGACGCCGGAGCCGAAGCAGCTACCGGCGGGAAGGGGAGGGGGGAGCGGGGAAGGAGTCCTGGCTGCTGCTCTCACCATATTCTAAAAACGTTTTAACCCTGACTAGTTAAGTGTCCGTACGGACCATTTTTGTAAAGCCATGCTTTCGATCGACGCACGAGGAAACTGTGCCCTGGCTCGTTTCACAACGCCGGTTTAATGGTTGTGTGCAGCCAACATGGATACAAACTTCAAGGATTTGGAGGTGAGGGTTTATTTTCAACATGGTCTACATCATCAAGGTTTAAAACAGACTTCACTCCACACCCAATAAAAATTATAGCGCACCACTGTAGCACTTTTAGTGCGCCGGGACCAACATTGCTTTAGCAGACGATCAAAGACGCGCGCCCAAAAAGCATACAGTGCAAATTGTGAAGGGCGCCCAATCCGGAGCCCAAAATATGCTGCACGCGCTAGCGTTTTTCAGCGCGCGCTCAAAACTTTTTGGCGGTACAACATCTGCTGGAGCTATTGGGCGTCCAAAAAAATGAATTTCTAGTACGCGAAGCTCTTTTTAGACGGCTGTTGGAGATGCTCTTAGGAAGCCATCGCCGGCCCATCTGGATAGTCAGACTGCAGGCGGCGGGTAACCTTCGGAAGAGGGATGAAGAAAGAAGGGCGCCCGCGGCCCCTTTATGTAAGCCAGCGCACATCCATCTTTCTCTGATTTTTGTAAGAAATCGCTAAAATTTGTTTGAATTTTTTCGTGGGTGATCGATCAGACTTCAAGGAAGAGGAAGCGCGAGTCGCCAATAGACTTACTGGAGGAGCTGGTTTTCGAGATTCTCGCTCGTCTGCCGGTTAAGTCCGTCGTGCGGTTCAAATCTCTGAGCAAGTCTTGGCGTGCAGCCATTTCCGGCCCCGCGCGCACCTTGAGCACTCGGCCTCAAAATGGGAGCAGAGCCCATCGCTCCTGATCACCCCGCACACCCTCAACGGCGCCATCGAAGGGGAGGTCTGGCCGACCACCTTCTCCACACGAGTCAGGTTCTACCGCTGGCAGCCAGGCCGCCCCTCGGAGGTGGCGAGGCTCGTGCACAACGAGGACTTCCGCGGGGAGTTCGGCTGCGTGTGCCACATGGTCCATTGCGACGGTCTGGTGCTCCTCCCCACCAACACCGGCGTCTACCTCTTCAACCCCGCCACCAGGGACGCCCTGACGCTCCCGGAGAGCAACCCCAGCAAGGTCCCCGTGCCGCATGATTTCTACCTCCCCGTGGCGCTCGGCCTGGACCCTTGCTCTGGCTGGTACAAGGTGGCCCGGGCCTTCTTCCGCTCCGTGGAGCCTCTCACATACGCTTTGCACATGGGGATGCAGGTGTACACCGTCGGCGACGCGGCCGCCTGTTGGAGGGAAACCGCCGCCGACCCGCCTTACCCGCCGGCCGAGTGGCTGACGGCCAAATCGATCAAGGGGCGCATGTTCTGGGTCATGGACACGGACCGTGTCAGGACACCGTTGTAACGCCCCAAGACCGGAGCTTCAGACGCCTTCCTTGTTTTCCGAGTTTCTTCATGTGATTTGTTTTGCTTGTTGCATTTCCTCTTAGCATATTCTGCATTGCATCATGTCATCATGCCATCATTTTCCCAAAGCTAACTAAAACTCACTTAAATAAACCGTATGGATCTTCAGTCCATTTAAACTGAGGGAATTCACGTGGTGATTCTCTTTACAACATATACCCCAATATTAGGGAGCTATATTAAATATTCCACTAGTTTGGAATTCACCTTAGCACACTTGCAAAAAATCCCAATGCCTTCGTTATCACAATTCTTGGCCTCTAACTTTGCCATATGTCCTTTCGTCATTTTCCGGAGCTCCACCTAAATTCTCAACATTGTTGGGCACTTTGAAAAACTTGTCCTAGTTCAAACCTTTTGAATGAAATTCAAAGGAATTTGAATTTAATCTTTCAAACTTGACCTTTTCTATTTTCTCGGACCGTGCACATTTTTACGAGTCCGTGAAAATTAACCCCCATGCCCAAATTCCATCCCTAACCCTCTCTTTATATTTTTCTTCTTCTATCTATTTTTCTTTTCTCTGAATGGTTAAGAGAAGAGAGTGAGAGAGAGAAGAGAGCCTGCAGCCCAGCCGATCAGGCCTATGGCCTTTTCCATCTCCACCAAAAGGCCCAAGGCCCAGCCGGCGCCCTGCTTGACCTAGCCGACCCGAGGCCCAGCCGCTACACCCCCTCACCCGTCGATCTCCTCCTCATTCCCTGCCGCCGCCAGCCACTGTACCGATCTGGATCATCCCCGATCCCCATCTCACCCTCTCCCTCGCGAGCACTTTTCCCTCTCCTTCCAGTTCCCGAGCGCCCCTCCACCTCGCTACTTCCCTCGATGAACCTCGTCGCTGGCGACCACCCAGGCCAGAGCTCCCGCCGCTGCACCATGGATGGCCCCGTCCTCATTGTCTGCGCTCACCTCTTGGCGCCCGAGCACCTCGTCCCCGCTTTCTGGCCTCTGTGCCCGCAAGACCTCATCGCTGCCCCGCGCCGGCGTGCGCCACCGGAGCATCAGGACCACTTCCCCACGAGCACCACCAACCTCCGCTGCCGCTCAAGTCCTAGGGCCCCGCCTCCGCGCGTCTCCTTCCTCGTGCCCGACCAGCAGGCCACCAGCGAGGCCTCGCATCCGCGCTGACCTCCCCTCCTCTGCTTCGTTCGCGGCTCCAGCCGCCCCTTCACGCGCCCCTGTGCTACAGCCGACGCCTCTGCTCGTCATGGCCGCCGGTCATGGAGGCCTCCGTGCTGGCCCTGGTGTGTTCATGGAGCCACTATACCATGGCCAAGTCCCACGGCCGTCACCCCTGCATCACGCCAAGTCCCTGCATCGTGCCCCTGTTGTTGTTGACGCCAAGTCCGACGGTCACCGAACAGGGAATATGCCGAGTACCAGGTCAACGAAATCGCCAAGTTCGTCTTTCGCTGTCTCCGAAATCGCCAAGTACCACGACATCAAGTACCCTTACACATGGATACGCCAAGGTGGACTACGCTCGATGATGTGACAAGTTCCTCCACCGATGTCTCGAGCGGCTACAAAACGTGAACCACTACCATCGACCCACAAAGAACCCGTGGACGTCAAGTCCTGTGTCGTGACCCCGAACCTCTACAAAAACGTTGTACAACTACTTCCATGGCCGAAGACCCGTGTACAACTATCATCGACGTGGACGACTACCTCAACTATGAACGTCCCAGGAACATCTACTTCCTCTACTTTGCACCAAACGAGAACCGTCACGTTTGCACACTTCCAAGGTATAACCCCAAGACGACCATCCGAGATTGAATGCTTGTGATGTGATGTATGAGATGATCGTGGTTGCACCGTGACGGAGTTGCTCTTTGCGAATTCCTCGTTGCCTTGCCACCGACATTTGGGACACCCGGTATCCGGGATCACTCCCCGTCACTCTTGCACGTTTCGTGCACCCACACTTGTTCCTTTGCACCAGAATCTCAATTGAGTTGCCGGATCACCAGAATGTTGCCATGGTAACATTTCTATTTCGCCGCTGTGGCACACCTTTTCCTTCCGCGATGGCGACAAATGCTTCATATAATGCTCTTATCAACATTTTCATAAAACTTGCATAAACTTGCATATGTCATCCGCATCATGATTAACAACATCAAGAATGTTTAAAATTGTTGTTTGCTTTAAATTGCTAAATGCATATGGGGATTTACCGAAATTGTTGTTTGTTATTTCCGGCCTCATTTAAACTTGCCTAAAGGTTTAGTTTACTTATGCTCCACCTCTTGTCATATTTAAACAACATTTAATTTTGTTGAGTAGTTTAAACGGGAGAGAACTAAATAATTAAATGTGGTGTTTCGTCAATATGCAACTCCGCTGCATATTGAGCTCCACTCAACTTGTAGAATTGCTTGTGCACTTTGCCATGCCATGCCTCATTAAACCGGACATGCATCATACTTGATTGTGCATCATGCCATGTTTATGTGGTGGTTGTTTACTATGTTGTTTGCTTCTTTCCGGGTTGCTTCCCTCGTTAGCTTCGTTTCTGTTCCGGAGTTGTGAGGATTCGTTCGAGTACGACAGTTTGTCTTCTTCATGGACTCGTTCTTCTTCCTTGCGGGATCGCAGGCAAGATGACCATACCCTTGAAATCACTTCTATCTTTGCTTGCTTGTTGCTCGTTCTTTTGCTATGCTGCGATACCTACCACTTGCTTTATCATGCCTCTCATATTGCCATGTCAAGCCTCTAACCCACCTTGTCGTAGCAAACCGTTGTTTGGCTATGTTACCGTTTTGCTCAGCCCCTCTTATAGCGTTGTTAGTTGCAGGTGAAGATGAAGTGTGTTCCATGTTGGAACATGGTTATTGTTGGGATATCACAATATCTCTCTTATTTACTTAATGCATCTATATACTTGGTAAAGGGTGGAAGGCTTGGCCGTATGCCTGGTGTTTTGTTCCATTCTTGCCGCCCTAGTTTTCTATCATACCGGTATTATGTTCCTTGATTTTGCGTTCCTTATGCCACTTCAAAAAAAAGACACATCCGTGACATTTTGGGCCGAACGAATTTTTTTTCTGTCATACATATGACACTTCTATGATGATAATTGTGACAAAACCCGGTATCATCATAGATGTGGTGGGCTCCTACTTCTATGACAAAAAATCATGATAAAAAATGGGCTTTTCGTCCTGGGCGGGCCGGAGACGCAGCTGCATGACATTCTTTGGGCCGTCCATGACAGAAAAAACCGTGGTAGAAGCGAGGGGGAGGAAAATTTCGAGGAGTTCCCGGTTATGGTGGGAGGTCGGGGGCCGAGCGATGTGCGTTTCTCTCATACACGTACGCGCGTGTGCGCGAGGCGTTGGCTCTAACTGAACCCGAGCAAGGCGTTGGGCTCTAACTGAACCCGAGCGATTGCACTGCAGGCTACGCGTTACTGAACCTGGGCGATTGATGGATGGCTGTTAACTGAACCCGATCAAGCGATTCCTTCGCTACTGCTGCTAACTGAAGCCGATTGATGGGATGATCAGTGAGCGTTGCGGGGGGTTTGGATGAACAGTGAGCGGTGGCGTTGCCTCTGGATGAACAGGACCCCGTGGTGTGGTGGAGGGCTGGATAAACAGTAGACGGTGGAGGGGTGCCCGTGGAGGGGTGGATGAACAGGACCCCGTGGTGTGGAGTGCTGGATGAACAATAGACGATGGAGGGGTGGTTGAACAGGACCCCATGGTATGGAGGGCTGGATGAACAGTAGACGGTGGAAGGGTGCCCGTGGAGGGGTGGTTGAACAGGACCCCGTGGTGTGGAGTGCTGGATAAACGGTAGACGGAGGAGGGGTGGTTGAACAGTAGCCGGTGGAGTAGCACACGGTGGACGCTGGATGAACAGGAGCCCGTGGAGGATGGATGAACAGGAGCCCGTGGAGGTTGGAGGAGGTCGACGGTGGAGATGAACAGTATCCCGTGGAGTCCCGTTTTGTGGTACGCCACACTCCTCCCGATGAACAGGACCCCTGTTTCGACCGTAGCGCTCCAACACAAGTCCGTTTCCTCCGTTTTGCGGTACGCCACACCCCTCCCGATCAACAGGATCCCCGTTCCGACCGTAGGAGGTCCGTTTCCTCCATTTTGCGGTACGCCAGACCCCTCCCGATGAACAGGATCCCATTTCGAACGTGGCCGGTCGAACACAAGGTCGTTTCCTCCGTTCTGCGGTACGCCAGGCCTCGTTTCCATCGCCTATTCCGTCCAAGCCCTCCCGATGAACATGACGCATTCCGTTGCCTCCCCATGAACATGACGCATTCTGTTGCCTCCCCATGAACATGACGCATTCTGTTGCCTCCCCATGAAGACGATGATGACATTGTTTCTCCATTCCGACCCAGCCATGTGCACGAGCCCTGGCCGTACGTATGCGCGGGTAGGTGTTTGAGACCCCGCCCGTATGTACACATACGTGGCCATATTTTCTTTCTTGCACCCTAGCCGCTGTACATACATGTAAATGCTACGTGTGCGCCTCTACTACGACACGTGCGCGCCTCTACATCGACCAGTATGTACGTACATGTTCGCGACCAGAATGACAACGCTACGTACGCTTCGACCAGGTGGGTCCCGACTGTCAAGCACTTTCTTGCCTGCGAAGATGTAGCTGGTCGGTCCCAGCAGTCAGGGGGCGAATCTTTTTTTTGCCTGGACGCACTTCCTTGCGTGCGAAGATGTAGCTGGTGGGTCCCAGCAGTCAGGGGAAACGTTTTTTCGCGAAATACAATGGCCCGTCCGGTGGGTCCCAGCTGTCAGGTGGAGGAATCATTATTTTCCGCGTAATAAGGAGGCACTTCCTTGCTGTGGCCGTGGACCCAGCTGTCAGCCTCTCCACGTACAGTCCACGTCTGATGGAAGTCATTCCTTGACCATGTTGACCACGCCGCACCGAGAGCACCAGGGCGGTGGACGACGATGAGGCCTAGGAAGGGGACGACACGAAGGCAGGGAAGACTCGGCAGTTGTTTCCCACGCGAAGGGGAGTACGACTGTACAAGGGTTTACTGGTTCATCTGCCGTCGCAGAGAATAACAACAGGTGTGGGTGAGTAGAGGGATGGCTAGGCCAGCGATGGGAGTACGGCCGGGCGGTGAGGCCTGCGCGGCAGCACAGCCGGCCGCGAGAAGGAGGGAGCAGGCAGTCCCGCCGGTGCTTGTTTGAGCGGCTAGAGCAGGAAGAGCAGAGATTGAAGAAGTACGACGGCCGTTGGATGGACATCCAACAGTGAGTGCTTGTGCGTCAACCTTTTTTTAGGAAAGCCTCAAATCTGTGGAAAACAGCATACATCCCATCTGCCATTATTTCTAACAATTTACAGCCCATTTGCTAATTCTTAAGGTTTTTTGGAGCCCATATTCTTTTTGTTAGCATTACAGCCCATATTGTGGCAACGGTTAAAAAATTATACGAAATTTTGCATATTTCGGTCCGGTCCGAACTGTTTTTAATCCCGAAATTTTGACTCACATTCAAACTGATTTAAAAAATAAATGTATATCAATATAAAATCCAACAAATTCTCCACGCATAAAAATTAATGTAATTTAAAATCTTGAAATGAAAAAAAAGATATTTGAAACTAATTGCCAGTTTGATGTGTTTTAAAAATGTACAACCCATTTCTCATTACTGATGGGCCATTTTCTCGGCCAGCCGAATGAAAGCTCTCCTCGTCTTGAAAGATTTGCAGCCCAACAGGCCTGACAAAGCGACTTACTCGGCAAATCACAAAAAACCTGGGCTGTGGCCGTGGACCCAGCTGTCAGCCTCTCCACGTATAGTACTCTTCCGATGGAAGTCATTCCTCGACCATGTTGACCACACCGCACGGAGAGCACCACGGCGGTGGATGACGGCGAGGCCTAGGAAGAGGACGACGCGGCAGTGGAAGCCCGCGCGGAGAGGACTACGAGGGTTCACTGGTTCGGCTGCGGTGTGAGGCTGCCATCGCCGCAGGGCCTGGCCAGCGGTGGGAATAGTAGGGGGCGGTGAGGCCTCTGCGGCAACACAGCCGACCACGGGAGGCAGGAGCATGCGGCACGACCGGCGCTGCTTTGGGCGGCCGGAGCAAGAAGACTAGAGGTTGAAGAAGCACTATGGCCGTTGGATGGACATCGTACGGTTACTAGAGCTAGAATCGTTCATATTAACTAAGTTGACAAAGCCCTTCGTCCCCGTCAACTTAGTAGGCCCACAAGTCAGCCTCCCAGCAAGGTGGGTCCCAGCTAGCTAGGGGAGTATTCATTTTTTTGTGCGTAATAAGGAGGCAGTTCCGGTGGGTCCGAGCTGACAGTGGGGGGAACGTTTTTTCGTGAAATACGGTGGCTCGTCCGGCGGGTCCCAGCAGTCAGGGGGAAACAATTTTTTTCGCAAAATACTGGTGGCCCGTTCGGTGGGTCCCCGCTGTCAGGTGGAGGAATAATTATTTTCTGCGTAATAAGGAGGCACTTCCTTGCGGCTGTCGTGGACCCAGCTGTCAGCCTCTCCATGTACAATACTCTTACGATGGAAGTCGGTCGTTGACCACGTTGACCACGCCGCGCCGAGAGCACCAGGGCGGTGGACGATGGTGAGGACTAGGAAGGGGACGACTCGGAGCCAGGGAAGACGCATCAGTGGATGCCCATGCGAAGAGGAGTACGAGGGTTCACTGGTTCGGCTGCGGTGTGAGGCTGCTGTCGCCGCAGAATAACAGGGGGTGTGGGTGAGTAGAGGGATGGCCTGGCCAGCGGTGGGAGTAGTAGGGGGCGGTGAGGCCTCCGTGGCATCATAGCCGGCCACGGGAGGCAGGAGCACGCGGCACGACCGGCGCTGGTTTGGGCGGCTAGAGCAAGAAGACCAGAGGTTGAAGAAGCACTACGGTCGTTGGATGAACATCGTACGGTAACAGGAGCTAGAATCGTTCATATTGACTAAGTTGACAAAGCCCTCCGTCCCCGTCAACTTGGTAGGCCCACAAGTCAGCCTCCCACTATGCTGTGTTCCAGCTGGCAGGGGGAATATTCATTTTTGTGTGCGTAATAAGGAGGCACTTCCTTGCGTGCGAAGATAGCTGGTGGGTCTGACATGTCAGCGGGGGCACTTTATTTCGCGAAATACAGAGGCCCTTCCAGTGGGTCCCAGATGTCAGGTGGAGGAATCATTATTTTGCGCGTAATAAGGAGGCATTTCCTTGTGTGCGGCCATGGACCCAGCTGTCAGCCTCTCCACGCATGGTCTACTTCCGATGGTGTCATTCGTTGACCACATTGACCACGCCGCGTTGAGCGCATCCAAGGTGGTGGACGACGGCGAGGCCCCGGACAGCAACGAGCCGGAGATGGGAAGACGCGGGAGTAGAGTCGCAGACAAAGAGGTGTACGAGGGTTAACTGGTTCTAGTGCGGTGTGGTTCGGCAGTCGGTGGAGAAGAACAGGAGGTGTGGAGGGGTGGAGGGATGGCCTGGCCAATGGTGGAGTAGCGCTTCATAGCGAAGCGTGCTAAGCAGAGCTGCTAGCACCAGGAGGCGGGAGGTGGTCCCGGCGGCGCTCGAGGAAGAAGACGAGAGATTGAAGATGGATGCCAGTCGTTGGATGTAAATCCAACGACTAACATGTCAGAATCATTTGTTGACTAAATTGACAACGACTTGCATTGGCTTCGACCTATTGGCCCACATTTCAGCCTCCAAAAATGTGGCACGTATTCAACCCATTTTTTCAGAATTTACAGTCTTTTTTGCGCGGTAGAATTTACAGTCAATTTGATCCCTTTTTTTGAATTACAGCCATTAGCTGGGCTGGGTGAACAAATAATGTAGTGTCCATGCGGCCCGTTTATTTTATTTCCTAAAAAATTACAGCCCATTTGCATTTTCTTGAAATACACGATTTTGCTGGGCTGATTCTAATTATAATGTTGAGTTGGGCCAGCAATGTTATCAAAAAATAAAAAGGGGCTGAGCATTTTGTTATAAATATATTTAAATAATAGGGCCATTTGCATTTCTGTCCCTAACTCGAACCACCTAATCAGATATACCCCTAATTCGAAAGCCTACTCAAATTTGCCCCTCCGCCGTTAGGTGCCCTTATAGAAATGCCCTTTTGCGTCGTTACCATCCGGTCAAACAGCTTTGACCGTCCTAAAAAAATAGCAAAAAAATCTAAAATTTTGTGAGATCGAAGATACTCATGTGCCCAAGGTGTGTGCAAATTTTTGTGCTATTTGGACATTCCAGGAGCTCGTGGCGAGGAAATACAATTAATATGCACGCTTGTGAACAATAAATTTGAAATAAAATAGCAAAAGAATAAAAATATATGAATTTTTTTGGCATCAAAGTGGCTTGGGTGCACAAGGTGCTTGCAAGTTTTTGTGATCAAATGACATGCAAGGAGATCTAGCAAGAAAAAACAAAATAGTCATTTTTCCCAAGTTTTTTCCCGAGCCAAATTTTGTTTTTTTTCTCCACAAGCCCCTCCAATGTCCAAACACAACAAAAATTTGCACGCAGCTTGCAGACCCGAGCCTCTTTGATGCCAAAAAATGTCATAGTTTTTTGAATTTTCTTACTATTTTTTTGAATTTACTGTTCACATGCTTACATATTTATTGTTTTTCCTCTGACACGAGCTCTTGGAATGTACGAACAACACGAAACTTTGCACGCACCTTGCGAACGTGAGTATCTTTGATCCCACAAATTTTCAGATTTTTTATAATTTTTTTCAGGATGGTCAAAGCCCTTTGACCGGCTTTGACCTGCTTTGACCGGACGGTAACGACACAGAACGGTATTTCTGTAAGTGTACCTAACGGCGGAGGGGCAAATTTGAGCAGGCTTTGAAATTAGGGGTAAATCTGAGAGTGGGCGCAAATTAGGGGCATAGATGTAAATGTCCCTAAATAATAAGTGATATTATTACATTTGTCCTTAAATCTTACCAAGCTTTTGTACACAATCACTAGGATTTTCGGTCCAAAACAATCTAGGATTTTATTTGTTAAGAAATTATTTTTATAAGTTAATAGGATGTGGGGTATTGTTTTCTTACATATGTAAGTATCTGTTAAATATATGATGATAATAAAAATAATATATAATAACATATAAAATATATTTTTTAGAAAAACAGGGAGCATCTCCCTGGTTTCATTGCTGAGAACGAAACCACAACATATTCTGATACAGCAGCTCAAAGAGCAGTTTGAAAGCAAAGGTAGAAAAGCTACAAACTAGGGGGTGGATGAACAAGTTCTCTGAATAACACAAATCACCCGAGCGGTGCCAAAGGCAGAGCGGATAGAGCACTCAAATGACACAAGGAGGGTCCAGCGAAGCCTTCATGGTCTTCAGCCGAGGGGCCGTGTCAGCCTGCGGCGACCAGTAAGCAAGCGGAGACACCGGGCTGGAAGGCGTAGCATGGTGGATGTCCCTCTTTTTCGGTGCCAGGTGCCCATCATCTTTATCAGAGATCTTGAGACGAGCCCACGGGTCCCAGCCCCAGAGCAGGTCGAGCCTTGTTCAGCCACAAGTGATCGCCAATGGTTTCTGGAGGGATCTTGTTGGGGTTTCCACGAAGCTCATCACCATGTTCCTGATCAACCTCAAGACCTACGGAATGGAAATCCACGAGGTGTTACTGAAAATTATAGCATTTCTATATTTCCAGATGCACCGAAGGACAGCTAAGCTAACAGTGTTTAAAACTGAGCACTTTTTGGTAGCAATCCAGAATCTGGCAACATATTCGAAGGATGAGCCAATCTGACTAGAGAAATATTCCTCAATGTGGGCCCAGAGATGTTTAGCAACTATACAGTAAAAAATAGGTGAGAACAAGACTCTTGTTCCAAGCAGTAAACACAATCAAGGGGTTTGATGATGTGTCTCTTACTAAGGTTATCCCTAGTCATCAATTTGTTTTTGGGGAGAAGCCAGAGAAATACATGAATTTTAGGGGGGACTCTCAACTTCCAGACAGCAGGGATAAACACGGGTTGAACCCCTCTAAAGTTGATAACATGATAGAGGGAGCTGGAGGAATACTTCCCCTTATTGTCCAGCTGCCAAATCAGGGCATCCGGCTCGGCGGTAAAGGTAATGCTTTTGGCAATTTCCTCCAACTGGAACCATTGTTCCATGAGACTATCACTAAAGTTCCTTCTAAAAAAGAGTTTTAGGCATTGACCGTCCCAAACTTCATTGACACTTTTGTTAAGCTCATTGCGGACAGAGTAAATAGGCCAAAATTGGACTGCTAGGGGGGATGTGCCAAACCAAGTATCTTCCCAGAACCTGGTTCTGCTCCCATCCCCTATCTTCCATCTGTAGCCAAATTTCACAGCATGCATAATAGATTTTAATCCTTTCCAGAATCTAGAGGTCTTAGGGTTGGAGGAAGGGACAAAAATATTAGGTTTATTTCCTAGGTATTTATGGGCAATAAGAAGCTTTCAGGGTTTCAGGTCTTCCTCATAGAATCTTTTAATCCAAGACCCTAGAAGGCAGATGTTAATTTCTTGGAGGTTAGGTATGCCTAGGCCTCCAAAATCTTTTTTCTTAGAGACTAGGGCCCAATTAGCAAGGTGTAGCTTCCTATTTCCCTCAAAATCATTCCACAAGCAATGAGACATCTGAGAATTGATGAGGTTCACTGCCCATTTAGGGAACTTGAAGAAGGAGAGGAGATACACTGGAATGCTAGCCAAACAAGTTTGTATGAGGATCAATCTACCTCTGTAAGAGAGAAGTTTGCCCCTCCACCCAGCAATCCTTTTAATGATTTTATCCAGAAGGGGTTGGATATCCTCTCTCCTCAGTTTATCATAGTGGAGAGGGATACCTAAGTACTTAATGGGGAAGTTACCTTTATTACAGACTAGAATAGAGAGGAAGTCAGCTAACTTCTGATCATCCATGTTGATAGGGATGAGTTCACTTTTAGAGTAGTTGATTCTCATGCCTGAGACTTGTTCAAACCAGGTTAGAACAGTTTTCAGATTGCTAGCATGTGTGGAGTCATTGTTAAGAAAAGGATGGTATCATCTGCATATTGAAGGCAGATGATGCCACCAGGGCAGACCTCAGGACAGAGCCCTGCAATCAGACTATGATCAGCAGCTTTGCTCAGCATTTTAGTAAGAACGTCCACTACTAAATTAAACAAAAGCGGAGAGATGGGGTCACCTTGCCTAAGGCCTTTACCAGCAAGGAAAAAACCACTTTCACAGTTATTTAACTTGACCCCAACAGACCCCCCATGAGTAAGTTGCTGGATCCAACTCTCCTCTATGAAAGGCTTGGAAAAGATCTAAGAGATAATTTTTCACCAAGTCCCAAAAATGCTGGTAAAACAAGAAGGGAATCCCATCAGGACCAGGCACCCCATCAGGATAAGAGCTAAAAATGGCTTCCTTCACCTCTGTCTCTGAAAAAGGGGCTTCTAGCAGCTCATTTTCAGCAGGGAGACTTTTTCAGAAGCAAAGAAAAAATTATTTTGTAGAGAGAACCCAGAAGGGTTTTCTTTCTTAAACAGGTCTTTGTAGAAGTCACTAGCCACTTTCAGCATCTCATCTACCTCAGTAATAGGGCCATTAGGGCCATCAAGGGAGTGAATGAGGGTTTTCCTCCTCCTCTGGTTAGCTACTGCATGGAAGTAAGTAGTATTTCTATCACCCTCCTTAATGTTTCTATCTCTAGACCTTTGTTTGGCTTTGATTTCTTCTTGAAGCCAAATTTTCTTGAGCTCTCCATGGACAAAGTTTAATCTATTAGTCTCAGCCTCAGAGAGGTCAGTGGTTTCTGCCTCAATATCTAGAGAATCAAACTCAAGGAGGAGAAGCCTTTTGTATCTTCTAAGATTAGCTTCCTCATTGGAGTTCCACCCTTTGATAGTTCTTCTAAATCTCCTGATTTTGATCTGCCAATTTTCTAGGGGGCAGCTGCTCCCAGTAGGCTCATTCCAGATTTTCCTGACTAGCTTAGTAAAATCTTCTCTAAGCAACCACCACTTTTTAAATTTAAAACTATTGCTCTTTGGAGTTTGGTTAAGACCAGAGTCCCGGAGCAAAGGAGTGTGGTCACTACCACATCTGGGCAGAGCTCTACAACTAGAAAAGGGGAAAGAAACTATATAATTCTGTGTCACAGAAAATTCTGTCAATGGTGGACATAATCCTGGAGCAGCACTTCCAACATATCTAGCACAACTGTGGGTTTTCCTTCTGACAGGGCAATTCTCAACTTTATGGGTAACCATTTTGCAGATAAAACAACTCTTGGGCTTGACACATTTATCCAAATGATGCCCTGGTTCCCCACAGTTATAGCAGATCACCTCAGAGTATGCCATAAGGCCTGAAGCAGGGGCAGGAGCAGTTTTCTGGATGTCCTATCTCTTCTTTTGCTGATTCTTGCCTTGAGATTTCCCACTGATCTGAGAGTCAAAACCACCAGCAGATTGATCTTGAGCAATTACAAGAGCCTGCCCAGATTGTGCCCCCATTTGGGGCGGAGGTGGGCCGTACCACTGCCCAACCGGCGCTCCCCCCATTGTGATAGGGGAAATTCATCGGAGTTCCTGGTTCCTTCTCATCCTCCAGCCAGATGTTGTCTCTCAGGAAGCAGAAATAACCACCAGACAGCTCAATTGAAGCAGATTGCAAGCCTAATTTTAATCTTCTACAGGTTTGGGGGAGAGGTAAGGTAGGGGATCCACCTGCTCCAGCTCCGGTGGCGTGCTGGTGGGCAGGAGTCCAGTCAAGCATTCCCATCTCGCAGCATGGCGTGGATCTCCTGAATTCACTTCTCCTTCCGCCCATCGAACGAACGCAATCAGCGGCTCACTGTGGTGGGGCATCCTGTGCTTCTCCGAGAAATCTCCTTCGAAGTAGATCCGCAGGGCTAGATTCAGCAGCTCCCAATCGACATGATCCTTGCACATCCGAGCATACCTGCGCGAGTGAGAGAACGGATTCGGTCCCTCCTCGGCTTCCTCCCTCGCAGCTTCCTCCTTTGCTTCCCTCCATTTGCGCGTGCACTGGGTCCAGGAGAGAGCGTCGTCGTGGATCCGCATCGCCCGCTCCCTCCATCTCCTCCCTCGAGTCTCCCGCAGCACCGCCGGCGCGACGGAGTCGAGCGGCTGGAGCATCCGCGGGAAGGCTTTGTAGACATGTGGGAGATGCATCTTGTACATCTGCCTATCTTCCAGCCATTCCCCCGTGGATATGGCCGGCGACTCCATGGGGCGCGCGAGCGGACTTGCTGAGGGGGGCAGGCGCGCCCGGAGTCAGGAGGCGGGGGGTGGCGGCGAGATCTATGGCGGCGGCAAGGGTGGAGGTAGTGGAGGGGGTGGCGGCAAGGGTGGAGGTGGTGGCGGGGGCGAAGGGGATCGCGAGAGTGGTCATCTATTTGCCAATTATGTGAACTGAACAGTCAACATATAAAATAATTTAAATATATATAATATAGTTAGAAGGGAAACATAAGTTGGACCTGGCGTTCCTATTCTTATATAGAAAAATAGAACAGACCTCTGCGTTTCCTTCAAAAAAAATACAAAAATTGGGCTGCCAAAAGTAAAACCTCGGATGGGAGGTCCATAGGCCGGTCGATACATGACGGCCCTAAGAAAATACAAACAGGCCTATGGACCTCCCATCCGAGGACGTGGGCTGCGCATGTTAAAAATGAAAGCCTAGACGGGGCAGCCCGAAACCACGTCCAACACTTGCCAAAACTTCGTCCCTCGTTTTCTCTGTGTTTCGCACACTCGACATTGTGTGGGCATTTTGACTGTGCATCATATGAAGATGTGCTATGCATGAATGTTGATCAGCATGATGTTAACTGGCTGGTAGTTCCATTTTCGACCATGAATAAAACTTCCAACATGATGTTAACCCTGTTTGAAAAGGCCATGTTAATATAAATGCTCTGCCTCTGAAAGTTGCAGTTTCTTATCTGAAACTAAACTTGCAATTTCTTATCTGAAACTGAAACTTGTAGTTTCTTCTCTGAGAATCACATTGTCTGCACTTTTATACTCCTATGAAACTACATTTTTTAAGTGCTAAAAATAGATATCTAGAATTCATAAAATACTTCATATGCTCAATACTGCAAATCTGAAATTCAAAAGACATTCATATTTGAAAGTACTCTCAAAATACACAACATAAAACACAATTCACAACCTGCAAATACTGACAACCCTAAGCTCCTCCTGACAATTCACAACCTGCCCGACTATTGGGCTGGGGGGAAGCCCCCTCCTATTCCTCGGCGGCAGACAGCCGCCCCGTGAGACGATGTGAACGGCGAGGGAGACGATGCCGGGGAAGCGTCGTCGGGCCAACTGCTTTTCTCCTCTTGCAGTTGGGTTCGGTCGACGAAGACTCCACCAGCTCGCTCTGGCAGGCACCCTCACAAACGGAACCTTATAGATGCTCGATCCTTCAATCTCTGGTGGATGCTCCATCTGGGATCGATACTCCCACCACCGCTCCCTCACGATCGGATTCGGTGAATCTGTTTGCTCCATGGCCCAGAGGAGCAGCTCTATGTACTCCGGCGCGACTCCCTCCGGGAGTATCGCCGCCTTTTCGCTCTATTGCAGATATTTGGCCATGGATGTCGCCGTCGCCGCTAGTTGGTCCTTGTTATCAAACCAAGACTGTATCTCCAACATCCTAGCTAGCTTCACAGGGTCACCGTCTGCGATCCTCACATATCGGTTGTACTCCTCCATCGATCTACTTCTCCACAACACCTTCACTCACCGGCAGTGGTTTTTGAATGGAAGAGGAGAGGAGCAACGCTGGTTTTGGATTAGAACGGGAGAGGAGCGACACTGGTTTTGGATTGGGACATGAGAGGAGGGGCGGTGGTTTTGAAATGGAAGAGGAGAGGAGCGGCGCTGCATTTAGATTGGAATAGGAGAGGAACGGCGGTGGTTTAAGAGGAGAAGAGCGGAAGAGCGGCGCTGGTCTTGGAAGTATTTTTTGGTTGTTTCGCATATTTTGGGTCAAAGTTTGACCATGTACTGTATTTGACAAGCAAAATATGAATGCATGTCACCAAAAATTGTATCGTTTGGTTCGTATCTGAATGTACTTTCAAATTATACTCCCTCCATTTTTGTATACAAGGCCACAAACTCATATTATAGGTACCAAGGTAAAAATCAATGCTATGTTTAAGTCAATGTTGCAAGCTAGCTTATCACCTTGATTGTCATGTTAATTAATGTGGTTTTTCTCTCCCAAGCACAACAAGCCAACCCTCTTACTCCTCATTGGTTTATTAATGTTGGGAATGCAAGCTAACCTTCTCACTCCCGCATGCACACAAGGGATATTAATGTCCTCGGGTGCTAGTACGAGGCAAACGCCATCAATTTTTCCTCGATTAATGTTAGTGGCCTTGTATAGTTGCAAATTGTAACTTTGATAGTGGCCTTGTATACAACGTATAACATATATTTTATGTGCGAAAATCATGGTCAATTATGACCCAGAATAAAAGGGAGACTAGTTAATGTGGGGTCTCTTTCCTAATTGAAGGGTAAATTGATTTTGATTTTGATCCAGTCAGAGCACGCCGGCCCTCTCGTCCAATCCTAAATCGCTGCCGCACGCTCCTCTCCCTCTTCTCCATTGCAAAACCACCTCCTCTCCTCTCCATCATCTCCATTCCAAAACCACAGTCTCGCCTCTCCCTCTTCTCTATTGCAAGACCACGTCTCTCCTCCGTTTCCTAGACGCTTTGCTCCATGGCGCGGGCGCTATCCATGGATACAAAATTAGTATACTATATACTATTTAAAAGTCGAGGGCGGGACTTTTCCTGCGCGGTAGGCGGTGGGGCAGTTCCGCCTAGTCGGTTCGACAGAGACGCGAGAAGACGAGGGAGTAGGCTGCTGCAAACGTAGGGCTGTGTGATTTGACAGCGAGTTACTGCTGGACAGGTGGGGCCCCGTGATTTGACTTGCCATTATCATTTTAACTGCGGCGCTACGACCGGCGTGAGTCTCCCAGATTCCTGACCACCTCCATACAGGTGCCTCTCCCAATGCTCCACCATGTAGTAGAGGCTGGCTCTTGCATGAGAGCCCACTTCTCCACTTTTTCCTTACCTCTCTTTCCTCCACATATGCAAAAATGCCATGTAAAGTGCACTATTGTACTTACTTTTACTTGCTCCTATAGGTGCTTAAGCTTGCCACATAGGCATAAAGTCTGATGTGGCAAGTTAATCAAGAAGAGAGAGACTAGTTTGGTGACCCAAGGAAGAAACGGTTCTAAGCGCGTGTACTTAGATGAAAAGAGAATTTTGAGTCTATAGCTAATTAAATGAAGCAAACTTAGCAACACCATTTCATTGGAAGAGGTCACTCCTTGGCAAATGCAATAAATACACGCGCTTAGCACCGTTTCTTCCTTGAGTACGAAGAAAGAGATAGAGAGGAGTAAAAAAAATACACTTATAGCCAACCTTGGTGTAGTATGAGTGACCAAGTGATGACTATGTATGATATGCCAACGTCAGATAGCCTAACACACCGTGTTAAATCTCCAAGGGCGCGACCGCGCGAGCGACGCGACGGTCGTGGTAGGCGCGACCATGATACGGGCTGCTGGCAGCCCTTGGATCTGCGATCAAACGGTCGCATGCTAAGTTGCTGAAAATTTGCAGAATAACCCTCCAGGATAGGATATTCACCCATAGGTCTAGAATCATGCCATGCAACCGTTCGATCTCAGATCCAAGGGCTCTCGGAAGCCCGTATCATGGGAGAATGGAAAGCCACTACCCTGTCGTTCGCATGCTGGCAGTTCGCTCCTACTCGTCCCCGCACGTCCTTCAATACTACGGTGGTTCGCTCCTAGTCGTCCCGTCCATTCACATTAAGGCAGTTCCACTAATCCTAACCCTCCTCCCAAATCCATGGCATCCCAAATCTCCACGATCGGCGGTGGGTACAAGGTTAGAACCATCACCGGCGATGAGTTCGACGTCATCTACACCCGTTCTTCCACGACGGTGAAAGGATGTCTTTCTTGCTTCAGACGCATGTTCGAAGACTCAGATGATGAGTGGGTTGCTGGGCTAGATGTTGAGTACACCACAGTCCTGGGACGAGAGAAGGATCTAAAGGACGAAGAGAGGAAGAAGCCCGCCGTGATCCAGGTTTGCGTGCATGACTTATGCTTGGTCTACCACATATGCCATGCCGACGTTGAGTGCCAGGATTTTAAGGACTTCCTCAAGAGCAACCTAGTCAAATTCGTTACTGTAGACTTTGGTAACGACAAAGAAGTCCTGCATCGGATAGGCCTCATTGTAGGCAACACCTTCGACCTCCAGAAGAATTGGCTGGTGTCCTCTCGTCAGCCTTCAATGCTTACCCTGGCAGGAGCCATGGTTCATCCTTCATACGGTAAACTGGAGAAACCTCATTACACGTTTCATCGTCATGCATGGCAGCGGAATTTACTAGATATAGACCACATCCACTACGCTGCAATGGATGGCTACCTTTGCTTCAATATCTACAAGGGTTGGATGAAGAGCAACAGCCAAGTGTGCGGTTCAAGCAAAGAAGTATCGGCCAAGAGGAAGAGGGACAAGGACGAAGTCGAGGACGTGGACGAGGACTCTGAGTAAGGTGGCAGTGTCGTCGCTCATGGTGGTTCTAATGTAGTGTCTACCGGAATAGTTGCAAAGTTTAATTTCAGGTGTGCTTAATTTAATTTGAGGGGTGTGTTGTGCTGAGCCCCCAGCAGAACTATGTTATGTTTCTTCTTGTTACTTTAACTCTTCAGTACATACATACTAGTATTTCTTACATTTCATCATTTAGTTGGTATAGTACTACCACTCGTTTCTTCACATTATATACGTACAATATATTTGGCCAACATCATATAGCCAGCAGTTTAGTTGTCAAAGAATTTCAGGATGCTTAGAGGGTGCTTGGATCCAAGGGACTTATTTTAGTCTGACTAAAAATAGTCTCTTTAAGAGGCTAAAGTTCCAAGCACCCCTGACTAAAGAGGGGCTACAACTAGTCTTGAGACTAAAATTTTTTAGTCAGGGGTACCCCTACTAAAATGTGGATTAGTCCTCTCTCTACTCATTTAACTCCTCTCCTTTAACACAAGCGAGTTCTGGATTGGAGGGTTTGGAGGATAATAAATGCTCATTAACTTGATTTTAGCCTTTTTAGTATTTGGATCCAAGCATGGGTGAGGCTAGCATGTTTTAGTCCCACTACTTTTAGTCATGGGACTAAAACGTATCCAAGCACCCTCTTAGTTTTATTTGAGGGGTGGGTTGTGCTGGACACCATTATTGTGACTAGCCTTTTTAATAGTACTATATGCATAATTTGGTGACGAGCGCTCTCTATATGTACCACCTTTTTTTAAATTTCAAGTTTTGCTCCATGGCGCAATCCATCGATACTACTACTACTGTACAAAAGTATACATTTTTTAAAAGGCTAGAGGGCGGGGCAGTCTAGCTTGGTCGGTTTCACGAGAGGCGAGGGCCTTTGTGATTTGATGGCTCATTACTGCTGGAAGGCGGGGCCTTGTGATTTGACTGCTCGTATAAATGCGCTGACGACCTGATCGAGGAGGAGCAAAGAACCGTGCGGTATACTCAAGTTTTCCACTGGAGTAGTACTGCGACGGAGGAGCACGAAACACGGCAGCCCAGTGCCATATAGCGATAAAAAATGATCTAATTTGCTAGTCATCTCATTGTTAGCATTGTTCTATTCATTCCCTCAAAAAACATTGTTCTATTCATGCCTCGCAGAGAACGTGACACGTGCGGTGAAACACCCGAAGCAAAAGATGAAACACAGGAGCAAAAGAAGAAGGAAGATTATCACCCCAAATGATCTAATTCGCCGCGGAGTCGTAACTGCTTCTTAATCGCCTCCACGACCTCCATCTCCTTGCGCGTCTCCTCCGCCATCTTCATCATTGTGTCCATGACGCGGCATTTCTCGATGCGAGCCTTCATCATCTGTTCCACGGCCATATTACGTACCTTGACAGCAGTCGGGTGCTCGATGCGGAGCTTCGCCAACTCTTCCTTCTGTTCCATGGCGAGGGCCTGCAGCATCTTCATCGAGGAACTACTATTCTCATGCAGCTTCTTCCAGCCGGCGTCCTTCTCCTTCAACAGGTCGATCTCGTGGCAGAGCTTCGCATTGTCCTCCCGAAGTCGCAGGATTTCACCGGTCGCCTTCTTCTCCGAGGCAATGCTCTTCTTCAGCAGCATCACCAAGCCGGCGGTCAACTCCCCCTGCTGATTGAGCTCAGCGGGCATGTCGTCAAGGCTCTCCTTCAGCAATTCCATCAAGCCTTGGATGAACTCCTTCTGCTAATTGAGCTGATCGGGCATGCCGTCGAGGGATAACGACTCCAGCTCCGCCGGCTCGGCATTTTTGCCTCCGCGGCTAGGGCGCTCTTGGGAGCCATCGCCTGCCCGTGAGAGATCTTTCGAGGTCTCTGCATGGCGGCGAGCCCTCTTTTTTTTCCACAGCCTTGGTTGCCGCTCCCTTGTTATGAGTAGTTCTCGGCCTAGAGCTCTGCTCACCGGCCATGGCAACGACGGACGAAGAAGAAGCACTTATGAGGAGGAAAGGTAGAGTGATTTTTTTGGTTAGGTAGTTCCCCTTTTTATAACCTAAGTACTAGCACTAGTACTAATACCTGCATAGTGGGAACACATTCAGGTTTGGTACGTACTACTAGTAGGTGTGAGCAGGCTTTCAAATGTGATGGGAACAAGGTAAAGATTAATTGATGGTTTTGGTTTCGAGGCCCGAAACGGCTCCCGATGAGTTTAGCAGAACAGAAATTTCAAGTACTACACTGCTCAAATGCGTAAATATTATGTTACTATCAAAAATTGGCACAAAATACGAAGGAGACCAATGGAAGTACTACTATCAACCCACGATTTAACTACTCGCATGCGCGTAGTGGAGTAATAATGTCTTTCTTCCGCCCTCACGTCCACTCAATTTGCATGCGCTGTATTAATTGACCATCAATGAAGTGAACGACTTTACACGCATCAAATTATCACATGGGGTGGATCTTGGTACGAAATTGCGTCCGCCCATGTACCCGCATGTGCGTGCGAGGAATGAGTGCGTGCATGGCGTGCGTGCACATCTTCGCTTCATGCATGTACTGCCAGTATGGCTCAGGGAGGACGAGTACATTCTTCTGGAACCAGCAGCACGTCACTGTGATCAATCCACGCAAGGAGGTCGCGACAACGCCTACACATGTGCCACATGGCTTCATGAACTGTAAGAGAGACACTGTGTAGCGTGCCATTGGTATTCTAATTTACGTGTTTTGCACATACTCGAAGTACTAGTAAGGTACACGTGCATTGAACGCATCAGATTTTGCAACCAAATTATGAATAAATACCACACTATAGCATGTAAGCTCTGAGTCATATATGCCTGATGTAGCCCTTCGTTTAATTCTTATAGTTCATCTCATTCAAAATCAATTAGTTTTTATAAAAAAGCTAAGAACGCGGGAATAGGAAAAACATGGGATTATAGTGGAATGTCGTCTTGAATCCAACAGGATTGTACGAGTGTTTGATTGTGCATAGAAAAAACGCAGAATTCTTTCAAAGAGGTTTGAGTGGATGGAATGTTTCCTATGAAATCTAGTGCAAATGAATCATATGGAAAAATTCCTATGGTTTACAATCCTACGAATCAAACAACCAAGATAGGAAAAATTCCTAATGATTAGAATCCTCCAAAATTCCTTTGAGAATCATTTGAATCAAAGAAGCCCTTAATCTATTTTATGATTCATGGAATTGTGCGTTGTAAAGCATAAAGTAAAAACAAATAATGGCAATTCAACTAGAAAAAAGTTTGGGCAGTTATGATACGGAAGATTCTAGAACAAAAGAGAACCACTGTTGTTTTGAGGTTTGTGCATTATGCTTAAGTTCAACCATGGAGTCTGCTAGATTGTACATGTGGCAAAATCCAGTGGGGGCTAGAAGATGGTGCGAGGGGCCGAGTGGAGGTAGACTATGAAGGAATGCACAAGTGTGAGATCGATATTTAGAGAGAGGGGGCGAACACGTGCGCTGATGCGCGCAGTGGCGGAGCCATGAAAAATAAATGAGCTAGGGGGCCAAGCATTGCTAATCCTTTACGAGGAGGGTCAATTCATGAACTTAAACCATTTTTAGCAGCAATTGTCTAATGATCACATTCATATTAGCCTTGATATATAGTGATGTTAGGGGGGAGGGGGCAGGGCCCTTACTGCCCCCTGTCTTCGCCATTGTGCACGCGTCTGAGAGATGAAGCAGAAGGCATGGATGATGAGAGGGGGACGTTGGATACATAATTAATGTGGGTGTATTAGCTATATATGTTAATCCTATATAGAGAGGTATAGATTGATCGATGTGGACATGGGAAAGATGGTGAGACCTCACTGGATATATCGATTGATCGGTTTGTGTGGAAAACTATGAAAGGCCTAGCTATATACACACATACATATAGGAACATCGATCGTTGCGCATACACGCATGACAGATAAAGAATGCCCGATATGATGGAGAGAGGGATGTGTGTTGGTGTGTGCCTTCATGGGAGACTGACTTGAAGAAAAAGATTGCATGCATGCGATGGATAATGCCGACGGGTAGTGTTTGTGCATGCATGCACGAGAGAAAGTTAGTGGTACAATTATAAAGAGAAGACTACTGTGTGGGTGTAAAAGAATAGCTGAATAGGTGAGGTCACCATCAATGTAAAGTTGAATTCAAATATTTGAATAAGAGATCCTGATGTTTGAAACCCATGCATGCATGAATATAACTGAGATCTGCGCGGTGTGGTTTGGAAACGAGCATGTTGTAATGTATATACATTGAACAAGGTCAGACTGATTTGAATTTGAGATACTGATGGTAGACATCATTTGGCCACGTCGCATCCGTGCATGGACACACTATTCTAATTGGAGATGATGGGCGGCTTTTGCATCACATATCTATATCTATACCCCTATATATATTATATTTTATATTTTTTTATATTGTGTGCGGGTAACTTTAACTTTGAAAGATGGTCGTTGGATGAGGCGAATCCAATGGTCCAAAGATGGCAAATTTGAGCACTACTGGCCGTTGGATATCATCTAGATTCCACCAGATTTCGCCACATGTATAATCTAGAAGACTCCATGGTTGAACTTAAGCATAATGCACAAACATCAAAACACAAGCACTTCTTATTTGTTCTAGAATCTTCCGTATCAGAATTGCCCAAATGTTTTTCTACATGATTTGCCATTATTTGTTTTTACTTTATGTCTTATGACGCACAATTCCATGAATCTTAAAATAGATTAGCTTTCTTATAAAAACTAGATGATTTTGAATGAAATGAACTATAAGAATTAAATGAACATCTACATCATGCATATATGACTCAAAGCTTGCATGCTATAATGTGGTATTTATTCATAATTTGGTTGCCAAATCTCATGCGTGCAATGCACGTGTACCTTAATCTAGTCTAAATGGTGTTTGTGTGTGTGTTGTGTGTGTTGAGGAGCAAATTGTCTTTTTTTGGGTACACGTTAAGCTTGTTCTTCCAAAATTTCAAGCTGCGCCTTGCTATGCCGAAAATTCAAGCTAGCATCTCTGTCTATCGTGCTGCGAAACTCCCGCCTCTTCAACCCGTGCCTTGTTAGCCCGAAATATTTAAGATATATCGTTGTCTCGTTGTGCTCCGACAACTCCCTCCATCTCAACCCGCGCCTTGCTATTCCGAAATTACAACGCGTGCGAAAACTCCCACCTCCTGTGAAATCCCGACACGTGAAATGCCCGTGGTACCCCTGAACCGAAAGAACCGCCTCAAATCGGTGGGGGTACTTTCGTAACTTACCCCACATTTCGGACAAGTGCGTCTCTAAGCCATGGTTCCCCACTGCCATCCCATCCTCCCACCTATTCATACACCGAGGCCGCGAAAACCCACGACGAAACCCCACACCCTGCTCCGTCCGCCACCCAGTCGGAGCCTCTTCCCCGACGATGTCGTCCACAACAACACCTCGACGTCCCTCATCCACCGTACCGGATGAGGATCCGTCGTCGATCTCATCATCCCGCCGATTCAGCCACCCCGTCCTCCACCTCCAAGGAGTTGCCCCGACGTTCCCCTCGTCTTTCGCGCCACCTCCATTCCCTCACTGCCGTCTTCACCTGCACCACCGGAAGAGCATCATCATCACCATTTCCTCGGATGAAGCTGCATCCTAATCGGCGCCACCAAAAAGGTTGTACACTAATCGCCGCATTTTCTTCTTGATTCGATTGCACGGTGCTGCCGGCGCTCGGTCCCGAGCCGACACGGCGCGGCTCCATCCACGGCGGCGTCGCCGGCCACTTCCTCCACGGCGTCGCTCCCTCAGTGGCAACGTCCACATCAGTAGGACCTGCTGCTACTTTAGCTCTCGCTCGCGCTACTGCTCTGCTCTTTCTCTCGGTCCCCTGCCTAGTCTTCTCTTGCTATTTCTCTTGCTCGCGCTGCTACTCTTGCTTGCGATGCTGCTCCGATTTAGCTACACTTCACTCCGATGCCGCCGGGGTGAAGGAAGAACCAGCCGTAGCAGGGAGGGGGGCTCGCCGGAGAGGTACCCCACTATCTATCTTAGGGTTCAGGATGGGGGCGGTGGTCGCCGGCGGTGGCGGGGCGTTGGCGGGGCGGTGGCGTGGGGATCGCCGGAGAAAAAGCTTGGCACGGGGGGCCTAGAGGGATGGTCGGGGCGGCGGCGGACCGGCGGTGGGGAGTGTTTTCGGGGTGGGCGGGGCGGCGCACCGCCGGCCGCGGGCGGCGGGGGGCTGCTGTTTGGCTGGCTCAGGGGGGTGGAGGTTGAAGATGAACCACAGGCCCTTGATTTCGTATCCAACAGCTGCAAAATCGACTGACCAGAGATGAAAAAGTCAGTCGACCGACGTGTAGCCTCACCTTTCTAGTGCATTCAGTTTCGACAGCAAAATTCAGTTTCGACAGCAAAATTCAGTTTTGACAGTTAAGTTCAGTTTCGACAGTTAAGTTCAGTTTCAACAGTTAAATTCAGTTTCGATAGTTAAGTTCAGAGATGAGCGGCTGATGTATTTTACATCTAGCACTTTGAGTTTATGTATTTTACGTCATGTATTGGAGATGCTATTAGAATTCCACTCAGGTTAACGTTGTTCGTTGTCTCTCTTGTCCTGCTTCAGCCTCGGCGTCGTACAACTCACCGGAGCTGCTCCAACGACGAAACCCTCCATCACAGCGGAGCAGTACCACAGGCTCCATCTCCAGACGCCTAAGATCTTCTTCCCCTCCTCTGACAGCCAAGTCAGCCGGAGCATCCTCACCGGCCAACCCAATCACGCTGAGATCGACATGGCTTCGCCAAAGAGGTTGTACACTTGTTGCATCTCTTTTTTACTCTACATGTTATATATATTGTCCACTGAGCACTCGTAGTAACGGGAAATATGATTATTTTATCCTACTATATGACAAGCAGTGAGGTACCAGGCAACTTAGCTATCCATGATGGACTCTCTTGAACGCCATCATTATTTATCTCTACGCGTTTGAGCTGTGCATTTGTCAATGGGCCTGGGAGTTGAGCTAGTATGGCAGTGGCCTGGGTCCAAAGTAATAGAAGTAGCACAAAAACATTTTTTTAGTGTAGGATTTTCCTTGCTCAAGCCTGCCTACTAGAATCGCCAGTGCTTGAAAGGAAAAGTGAATGAAAAACATCAGAATTGGAAAGTTTCCTATGGTACTACTTTTCATGAATTTGGTGCAAAGGAATGGGGCAAAGGAAAACTGTATGATTTGTTCCTTTAGTGTCTCCTTGAAAGAAAAACCGTAGGAATTCTAATTTCCACTTCTCCTCCTTTTCATATTCCTATTCATCAAGCACAAGACTAAGAGATAGTAGCATAATAGCATTATAACCGTACATTTTCTTGTGGTTTGACTTAATCTCACCATGCTTTTTTGCATCCTGTGATCTTCCAATTGTTGTGAATCAAACACCCAGATTGGCAAAAATCATGTGTTTTTAAATTCTCTGTTTTGCACGTGCATTCCTATCCTATTCCTGTCTATTTCCTATCCCTGCATTGTTAGAATCCTCAAACTCAAACAAGCCCTTACTCAATTACTTCTGTTACAGATATGTGTCAAAGAAAACCTTGTGTGGTTTGTCCTGCTCCTGCGGCGTTGTGTTCCACCCCAACTCAGTTGCTCCAACGACGGAAGGGTTCACCACAGCAGGGATCCGCTCTCCAGACTGTCTTTCGCCGCCTCGGATCTTCTTCCCCACCGCCGGCAGCCATGGCAACTGCATTACCATCATCAACTGAGGAGATGACCTTGAGGACTACACGGGTCCGCAAGAGAGGTCGCACTCTTCCGTGTCTGCTTACGTTATGCGTCGCTTAATATGATGACATGCTACATTATCGTCGTGTTCACCTATTAGACTCTGAGTCAGGTCCAAACTAATGTTGAAACTTGAGTTTTTAAATGGTTGTGGGGTACATATTGGGGCAGCAATCAGTACTATCTGTCTACTATCCGGTTAATCTCCGGTGTCTACTATGAGTTTCATGTTGGGTGCAAACAAACATTAAAGGAGCCATTATATGTATTTTTTAACTAAAGCTATCATCTGCTTGCTATCATTGGTTTTGGGTCTATCCACAGTTTGCTACCATCACTCTGGATTTGTGCATGCACTCCTTACATAATCTCACTATGTTTTATTCCTATGCATGCCATTTATTGTACACAATGGAACTGGTCATGTAGAGCAAAAGAGACGAGCCTTACATGGCAATAAAATTTCATGTAGATGTCGTTCCATGGTGAGCGCAAAGGCAGCTCCCCTCCACCCATTTCGGATCATAATCAAGAGGAAGATAACTGTTATGAGGGGGATTCAGAAGGAGAAGACCACTCCTATTTACCCCATGAGGTCTTCGCTCTAACTTGGCATGCTGATGTTGGTAATATCATGCATATGGTGCCTTGCATTGCTTACTGTATACATTAAAGATGTCATCTGCTTAGTTTAGACATGCTTTATGTCAATGCCATTTGTTTAGTTTCTTTATCGTATATGTGAATCATGCAATGCCATCTTGTCTAGCCAGGCATCATATATGTGAATTTTGCAATGCCACCCTGGTTAGCCAGTCATCTTATATGTGAATTATATCATGCCATCATTTTTTTATTACGTGTTAAATTTGTCAACAATTTTAGTACATTCAATTACTCTTCCTGTGCATCAGCCATTTGGCACGGTCATGGAAAAATCTGGAGTGGACAAAAGGTCTTCAGAGCAGACAATGGTATCTGACGAAGCGCATGTCTTGCTGGTTACCGATAGCTCCTCAGAGGAGGATTCAGAGACAGATGACCAGTCATATTTCCCCCCGAGGTGCATCCCTAACTTGGCAGGGTTATGTTGCTCATATCGTGCGTATGGTATCTTGCATTGCTATGTCATTTGCTTAGTTTAGACATGCTTTGTGTGAATGCCACCTGTTTAGTGTCTAATTACCATATATGTGAATTATGCAATGCCATCTTGTTGCAAGACATTATATATGTGAATTATGCAATGTTATCTTGTTGCAAGGCATTATGTATGTGAATTATGCAATGCCATGCTATTTAGGCAAGCGTCATATATGTGAATTATATCATGCCGTCCTTTTTTGTATTTCTCATTGCTTTTGTCGACAATGTTTGTATATTCAACTGCTCTTCCTGTGCATCAGCCATTTGAATTGGTGATGGAGAAATCTGGAGTGAAAGCAAGGTCTTCAGAGCAGACAATGCTACCTGCTGAAGCAGATATCTTGCTGGTTACAGATAGCTCTTCAGAGGAGGATTCAGAGGCAGATGACCAGTCCTATTATCCCCCTGAGGTGTATGCTCAAACTTGGCAGGGTTATATTACTCATATAATGCATATGTTGTATTGCAATGCTTAGTTTTTACATCATATACACAATATTGAATGCCATCTCCTTAGTTGACACATCATATATGCGATTGCCCTCTGCTCACTTCCCTAGTATATAAATCATATATTTGAATTATGTCATGCCATGATGTTTATATAGACAACATGTATCTGAATTATGGCATGCCAACCCATTTTCTAAAGACATAATATAGTTATATCATCTCATCCTATTTACATAGTCATCATATTTAAAATATGCCATTCTATCCATGAATTATATCATGCCATCATGTTTCCATCGACGGCATGTTTGTGATTTATGGCATGCCAACCACTTGAATAGACACATCGTATAGTTATATCATGTCATCCTGTTTACATAGTCATCATATTTTGAAGTATGTCATTCTATCATGTTTAGTTAGCCATCATACATGTGAAATTGTGTCATGCTATCCTGTTTAATTAGCCATCATCTATGTGAAATTATGTCCTGCTATTCTGTTTGCTTAGACAACATAAATGTGTATTATTTCATGCCCTGTTTTCTTCCCTACTATCCATTGCACCTGTCTATCTTACTGTACATTCAATTACTTTTCTTGTTTATCAGCCATTTCAATTGGAGGGAGTGATGGCAGTATCTGTGGGAGTAAAATCACGGTCTTCAGAAAAGATCGTGCTACCTGTCGATGTAGATAAAACCACGGTTGTACTTGCCCAAGAACCAGCCCCACCACACATAACCCACACTCATGCAGATTGTACCCCTACCTAGTTGGACAGAGAACCAGCTACACCCCTTCTAACCCCAACCCCAGCAGATAGACACCCAGTTCCTGTTGACACAGCACCGTCTCCACCACAGAGCACCCAAACATGAGCAGTTAGTAAGGCAACTGCAGTGCCCAAATCACGAGGACCACCACTCCGAACCCAAAGTCAACGCTTAAAGCAGAAGAAGAATTGTTCTCAGGTCAGGTTCCGTAGCTATGGTTCATACTACTTTGCTCTTGCATCACTGTATTTACTGATACCAACTAATTTCAAATTTGAAGGATGCAATTGAAACTCCAATGGCACAACAGGTATGTTTTAAACCTATTTCTTCAACGTGTTTGGCTGTTTGCTGCTGTAACTTGCTCTATGTTGATTTCAGTTTCAATTGAATAAACAGTTATGTTCTCATGCCATGCACATTACAAGTGTTGTTATTGCTGTGTAGTTTCCCACACTTATATTCTATCTATGCTGATTTGTCTTAAATAGATATGATTCGAACTATATCTATCTTGATTTGGCAACATAAACTAGAATGATATAGACCATACAGTGACCATACTACATAGATATATGTTTGTTTCATGTTGTTATCCTGTCCACCTTACTACTGAACTGGTTTACCAAAATGAGTTCCATATACTACATTGTAAACCTGAGATGTGTTTGTTTGTTTCTCTTTTAGAACGCGGATAAAATATTGGAGAAGAGTACCCTGTTATGCAATGGTAAAGGAAGTAATGCAGGTAAGGTTCAAGATAGTGAGACATCCCTGTTGGTCTCCAAGAAAGCTGATAAAAACTATATTGAAGACACTAAGACAACCCCAAAGTCCTGTCTTGATGTAGTGTTCGAGTTACTGGCTACCACTGCTGGCACCAGCTCTTCGAACTCATTGCCTGAATTAGTTCGGCTTCTTGAGTCTCAACTTCAAGTTGAAAGATATCGGTCAGATGTTATGCGACAGGAAGCCGAAGGACTGAGGAAGTCCCTGCAGAATTCAGATGCATACTTTCTAGTGCAACAGCAAGCGCTGGAGGACTTAAGCGCCAAACAAGAGAAACTTAATAAGCTTGCTAAGCATCTTGCCAGCATTATGGGTACCCAGGATATTGTTTCTTGAGCTCTTCTGAAGTGGTTTCAGTTCTGGACTTGTTTTGCTGCGGCGTTTATATGCTGCTTTGTTCCCTATATTTGCACTGGTGGCAAACTTTGATGCCCAGTGGATGTAATATGTGTAATAGCCGTGATAGCCTAGTGTAAGTTGCTTGCTTATTTATTTCCTTGTTTTCTTGTTTATTTGTTTGCTTGTAGTTAGTGCAGTTCTTTTTCTGTGGTTTGCTAGTGGCTGCAATAACCTATTTTTTAAAACTAGGCCTCAATAACCATGGGCTAATATTTACTGTAGTGACACTAGGCCTCCTACGGGTCATAGAAACAGTGGGCCTTCTACGGGCCGTAGAAACAGTGGGCCTTCTACGGGCCGTAGAAACAGTGGGCCTTCTACGGGCCATAGAAACAATGGGCCTTCTACGGGCCGTATCATCCATGGGCCTTCTACGGGTCGTATCATCAATGGGCCTTATACGGACCGTATGATCGATTGGCCAAACATGGGCCAAACAGACCGCATTCTGGCTGTAAACGGGCTAGAGTTGGAATCGTCCGTTCATGGTCCGACCATAACGGGCCATCGTTAATAGGCCATATTTGATGATGCTATGAAAACGGCCCAACGTATTAAAGGACCACAAACAGGCCAACTGTAACCACGGGCTGAATTTGGCCCACAAGCAGAAAATGACAGTAACGGGCCGTAAGTAAACGAATGCTGGAAATGAGCCCAAGAATAAATGGGCTCTGAGAAGGCCGAAAGATAACATGGGCTGGAGATGGCCCAACGGAATAACGGGCCGTTAATGGGTATAAAGTGATACACTGTTCATTGCGGGCCAGTTTCACCATGGGCCGTTAATGGGTGTAAAGTGATACACTGTTCATTACGGGCCAGTTTCACCATGGGCCGTTAATAGGCCAAGAGTTACATAGGGCCTCATATGGGCCGAAAGACGTCATGGGGCATACATGGGCCAGAAGTGAAAACGGGCTGGAATCATATTGGATGGCCCAGATGACGCTACTGGGCCTAATTAGGATAGGGCGTAACGGGCCTTGGGTTAGTGGGTTGTAAATGGGCTATATGCAAACAGGCCATTAACAGGCTTTCCATGGGCCGGCCCGCCACCTTTTGACCAAGTCAAACGGGCCGGCCTTTTCACAGGAATGGGCCTCTGTTGGGCCGTGCCACGTGTCAACGTATCATAGGCGCCTTCTGTCCAATGAGTGGATGACATCTGTCCCGACGATGAGCCGACACGTGTTTCCTCCAGCCAATGATGATTTTACACGTGGAAAATCCCCATTGGTCGGGGCTGTTAACGGGTTATCGGATCCAAAACCCGACCCGATAGCTTAACGGCGTTCCGTTATGGTGGATGCCACGTGTCGGTCACCCTTGACGAAAGCACTTCTGTGACGCGCGATTTATCGTCATGGAAGTGGACACTTCCGTGATGATAATTTTGGTAATGTCATGGAACACTTCTACGACAGCACAAGTATGACTATCTTGATTCTATCATAAATTTGTCATGGATGTACATGCATGACAAAAAAAGCGACCTACTGTGACAAACACATATCATCACGGAAGTGTATTTTTTTTGTAGTGCGCAGTTGGGTTATAATGCGAACCCCTTGACAGTTCGCCTTGAATAAAACTGCTCCAGCAAGGCCCAACCTTGGTTTTACCATTTTCCACCTAGCCTTTTTCCCTTGGGTTCTGCAGACTCAAGGGTCATCTTTATTTTAACCCCCCAGGCCAGTGCTTCTCTAAGTGTTGGTCCAACCTGAGCGATGTCCGGCGCCCCCTGGGCAACCAGGGTCTATGCCAACCCAACGTCTTGCTCATCCGATGTGCCCTGAGAACGAGATATGTGCAGCTCCTATCAGGATTTGTCGGCACATTCGGGCGGCTTTGCTGGTCTTGTTTTACCATTGTCGAAATGTCTTGTAACCGGGATTCCGAATCTGATCGGGTCGTCCTGGGAGAAGGAATATCCTTCGTTGACCGTGAGAGCTTGTGATGGGCTAAGTTGGGACACCCCTGCAGGGTTTTGAACTTTCGAAAGCCATGCCCACGGTTATGGGCAGATGGGAATTTGTTAATGTCTGGTTGTAGAGAACTTGACACTTAACTTAATTAAAATGCATCAACCGCGTGTGTAGCCGTGATGGTCTCTTTCCGGCGGAGTCCGGGAGGTGAACACGGTGTTGGAGTTATGCTTGAACGTAAGTAGTTTCAGGATCACTTCTTGATCACTTCTAGTTCACGACCATGCTTTGCTTATCTTCTCACTCTCATTTGCGTAAGTTAGCCACCATATATGCTAGTGCTTGCTGCAGCTCCACCTCACTACCTTTTCCTACCCATAAGCTTAAATAGTCATGATCGCGAGGGTGTGAGATTGCTGAGTCCCTGTGGCTCACAGATTACTTCCAAAACTAGTTGCAGTTGCCAATGCTACCAGTGCAGGTGACGCAACCGAGCTCAAGGAGGAGCTCGATGAAGATCGTGTTTGTTGTGTTGTTTCGTTTCTAGTTGATTAGTAGTGGAGCCCAGTCGAGGCGATCGGGGATCTAGCATTAGGGGTGGTCTTCTTTTATTTTAGTTCCGTAGTCGGACCTTGATTGTATTCTGGATGATGTAATGCTATATTTATGTATTGTGTGAAGTGGCGATTGTAAGCCAACTCTCTATCTCTATCTTATTTAGTACATGGGATGTGTAAAGATTACCCCTCTTGCGACATGCCTACTATGCGGTTATGCCTCTAAGTCGTGCTCCGACACGTGGGAGATATAGTCGCATCGTGGGTGTTACAAGTTGGTAATCAGAGCCTTCCTCGACTTAGGAGCCCCCTGCTTGATCGAATCGCTGGCGTTGTCGAGTCTAGAAAATGTTTTGAGTCTTATAGGATTATATATATCGAAGAGTAGGATTCTTTTTACTCCTCAGTCCCTTCGTCGCTCTGGTGGGGCCTCCTGACGTAGAGTTTTGACTCTTATCTCCTCAAATTTCACTAAAAAAATTTAGGATCACACGGGTATCTTGGAATCGTTCCGATGGTTTTGTGACGAGAACATTGTTCTTGGTGCCTCCTGACATTTAGGGGTTGTGGCAGTGTCCCGGGGAGTTGAGCTCCGAGGTGTTGTCCTCACAATTTTATCGTTGCAGTTCTGGAATACCTGAGTTCGCCGACATCAAAAATCTCTTTTATGCAGTTGTTGGTGAGATAACCTCGATGCCACCCAGTACTGGGGCGGGAGTTCGGGAGTATTGCCATAACTCGTATAACGGATGCTTTTCGAAGGTTGAGGTAAATGATTTCCGAAGGTTTATTGGTTATGTGTTGAAGGATCGATGCAGCTGGATGTAGGAATTGTTAGTTTGGGTGAGATATTATGCTTCCCCTGTATCCCGAACACCTGATTGCATAACTAGGAAGTTTCAGGAGATTATAGGTGGGAATTCAAGTATCACATAGGATATCTTTTCAACAGACACATGATACAATATGGGATCTATCATATGTTTGTTTCTGGCTTATTTTGCAAGCCAATCCTTTGTTTTGTTTTCAGTTGTGGTATTCGAGTTGCTTCGAAATCAAATGTTGATTCCATACCTTTCCTAAGCGGTGTTTTCATATTTCTATGGGAATACTAATCCTTCATGATAATCGAGATTGTCATGTCAATCCTTTTTCAACCGACGTGCTTCTCTTCAAGTGGATCCGATCACTTCAACATTTGCAAGATCACCTCTCAGTTTCCCAACGGTGTTTGTTTCATCCGTCCCAAATTGTCCTTGTTTTTCCCGCCCACCCACCCTTTTTCTTTAAGGACTCGGATTTCTTAATCAAGTATCCATTTTATTCATGTGAAGTCTCTTCATTCTTTTTAGTCAATGTTCTTATCTAGTGATTCTCAGGAAGATTCTAACGGAGACTCAAGTTCATCATTCTTCGTTCTTTTCCTTCTCCGGTGGATTCAATGCAAGCTTTCGGTGTTGATCATATCTTTTTCATTGGTTCACATGCTTTCCATGTTGGAAGTCATTACCGAAAGACTATCTTATTTACTCACCTCTCGCTATTCAATTGTTCCAGAGTGCTGAAGATATCTTAGAAGATTCACGGTTACATTCTCGATCCGTTCAAGTTATTTCGAGGTTGTTATCTCATTCAAGCCATTTAAATCAACCGGAGAAATCTCCTTTTCAAGTAATCGTTCAACGGCGTATCTTTTGAGTGGGCCCTCACCCACATGTCTTTTCCAAGGATCTTACCCGACTTCTCTATTTTCCTAGAGCTATCCTCAAATTCTTTTCGAAATTTGACGTAAGAATGAATTATCATCATTCATATGTATTTCTCCAAGATTGGTCAAATTCTTTCATCATTGGTTCAACTTCTTCTTTATTCATTCTCCCGGAGTATCTCAACAATTCATGGTGGTGTTTCTCATTGTCATTCTCAACATTTGAAGACCGAAGAAGAGTTTTTCCTCCAAATTTACCCGTTCTCTCAAGACTCGTGACTCTAGCTTGATGCCATCCTCTCATAATTGTTTTTGATTGTGAGAATTCTTTTCAACCATCCGGAGCATTTCAGGAGTCTTTTCAGTTTGATCCTCCAGAGGCCATCATTTCGGAAGATTTATTCATTCTCAGCTTTTAGCTCTCGTTATCCAAAATCTTACCAGTGCATCTTTCAAATATTCTCTAATCAGCTCGTGATCTCTTCGTTTCACTTGTATCAAATCCGCTCAAGTATCTTCAATCATTTTCCAAGTCTTCCTAGTGATTTGTGCCTCTGCTACTTTCATTTTCTATTCTTACGGTGGTTCATTCAAGAGTTCTATTCCTTGATTATCATATCAATTCATTCCTTCTTTCAAATCCTACAGGTGGTTCGTCGAAGACCTTCTCAAGTTTGCGCTATATCTCTCTTAATCCTTTCCATGAGAAAAAGTAGTATGACAAATCCGTTGCTTGTCATCAATTTAAATTGGTGAAGGATACGCATAACCTAATTCTTATTCTTGCTTCATCCAAGTGATTAATTCCTTATTCCGGAGGCTAATCAAATTCTCGGTTTCAATTGCTCATCTTTCTTTTCGGAGTTCCAATTTTTTCCGCTTTGTCTCGTCGTGAAGCTCCATCTAATCATTGCAAGGCTTCAATCTTATTCTTTTCATCCTTCTTTTCGTTTGATCATCCTTTTATTACCGGAGTTCTTCATGGAGGCTCTACATTGTGGTTCCTCAAGGATTCCTTTCATTCTCGATTTGTTCTTCAAGATTTCTATCAGAGTTATGTTACGCCAAGCTATACTCTAAAAATAAACATGGTGTTCAACACATGTCTTGTTTTGAGGAGTTCAAACATTCTGCATCTTGCATTTCTAAGTGCAGTTCTTCCTATCTTATCTTTTGAGGTGGTGTTATGTCATTCTTGACAATTTGAGTTCGTGTTTCATGATTCACATGTTGTCAAGAATGAGATATTTTAAATCCACCAATCTCTTCGTTGGAGTTATCTCGTGTCATGTTTCACCTAAAGCCTTCCCTAAGGATTGTTTCTATTTATGGTGCTCATAAATGACCCAATTTCTTCATTTATCCTTCCGGTGAAATAAGTTTCTCGTCTCCTTGTTCTTATCAATCCAATCTTGTTTTCGTTAGTGGCATAATTTCACCTTAAGTTTTGAGATGTTTTCATAAGCCCACTAGCACCTTATTGTTTTCGTTGTTGATAATCCAACAACTCCGTTCTAGCATTTGTTGTAAGTGTGCTCTACCAAGATCTTGTTTCCCTCCGTCCATTCCATTCCATTCTTTCATTTCTTCTGGAGGCATTGTGATGTTGCTCTCGTCACTCATCTTCTCGAAGTGTGAGGATCGTGTTCTTTCCTTTTGCTTATCCATTCAACCGGAGTGTCGTGTCCTTCATTCAAGTTCTTTCATCTTATCAAGTTTTGCCTCCCTTCTCAACCGGAGTGCTGTTTGAAATCTTTTTACCCCCTCGTGCCATTCTTTCAATAGTTTCGGAGTTAGTGTGTTGTTGATCTCATCAAGTATCCTCATCTTATCAAGATCATGTTCAATTCCTTCCATTTACAGTCGGAGTGCTGCCCAAATTATATCATTATTTTCCCTTCGCTATCGTGTTTTAACCAGAGTGTTATGTCTATCATTCCTCTTCTAACTGGACTCTCATCCAAGTGCTTTCATTTTGCCAAGTTCATATTCTATGCCTTCCATTTCTAACCGGAGTGTTCTCGTAATTGATCCTTATCATTCCTTGTACATCTCGTTTCTACCGGAGCGCTTTCATGTACTTCTTGTCCATTACACCCCTTTTTTCTTATGTCTTGCAACCTACAAGGTTCTAGTAATGTTCCTTGTTCCTCTCTTCTAATGGAGTGTTTTCAACTTTGTTCATCTTTGTTGTATTCTTTCTTTCAATTTGTTCAACCTCGCAAGGTTTTTTGGTTTCACTCGTTTGTCCAAGAAGCAACTTGGCTTTACCTCTTCTCTTCCTCTTCCATTTCCCTCCAGTGCCATCCTAGATCTCTGGACGAGATCCTCTCGTAGTGGTGGAGTGTTGTAACGCCCCAAGACCGGAGCTTCAGATGCCTTCCTTGTTTTTCGAGTTTCTTCATGTGATTTCTTTTGCTTGTTGCATTTCCTCTTTGCATATTTTGCATTGCATCATGTCATCATGCCATCATTTTATCAAAGCTAACTAAAACTCACTTAAATAAACCGTGTGGATCTTCGGTCCATTTAAACCGAGGGAATTCACGTGGTGATTCTCTTTACAACATATACCCCAATATTAGGGAGCTATATTAAATATTCCACTAGTTTGGAATTCACCTTAACACACTTGCAAAAAATCCCAATGCCTTTGCTATCACAACTCTTGGCCTCTAACTTTGCCATATGTCCATTCGTCATTTTCCGGAGCTCCACCTAAATTCTCAACATTTTTGGGCACTTTGAAAAACCTGTCCTAGTTCAAACCTTTTGAATTAAATTCAAAGGAATTTGAATCTAATCTTTCAAACTTGACCTTTTCTATTTTCTCGGACCGTGCACATTTTTACGAGTCCGTGAAAATTAACCCCCATGCCCAAATTCCATCCCTAACCCTCACTTTATATTTTTCTTCTTCTATCTATTTTTCTTTTCTCTTAATGGTTAAGAGAAGAGAGTGAGAGAGAGAAGTGAGCCTGCAGCCTAGCCGACCAGGCCTATGGCCTTTTCCATCTCCACCAAAAGGCCCAAGGCCCAGCCGGCGCCCTGCTTGACCTAGCCGACCCGAGGCCCAGCCGCTACACCCCCTCATCCGTCGATCTCCTCCTCGTTCCCTGCCGCCGCCAGCCACTGTCCTGATCTGGATCGTCCCCGATCCCCATCTCACCCTCTCCCTCGTGAGCACTTTTCCCTCTCCTTCCCGTTCCCGAGCGCCCCTCCAACTTGCTACTTCCCTCGACGAACCTCGTCGCTGGCGACCACCCAGGCCAGAGCTCCCGCCGCTGCGCCATGGATGGCCCCGTCCTCATCGTCTGCACTCACCTCTTGGCGCCCGAGCACCTCGTCCCCACTTTCTGGCCTCTGTGCCCACAAGACCTCATCGCTCCCCTGCGCCGGCATGCGCCACCGGAGCATCAAGACCACTTCCCCGCGAGCACCACCAACCTCCGCCGCCGGTCAAGTCCGAGGGCCCTGCCTCCACGCGTCTCCTTCCTCGTGCCCGACAAGCAGGCCACCAGCGAGGCCCCGCATCCGCGCTGACCTCCCCTCCTCTGCTTCGTTCACGGCACCAGCCGCCCCTTCACGCGCCCCTGTGCTACAGCCGACGCCTCTGCTCGTCATGGCCATCGGCCATGGAGGCCTCCATGCTAGCCCTAGTGTGTTCGTGGAGCCACTGTACCATGGCCAAGTCCCGCGGCCGTCCCCCCTGCATCGCGCCAAGTCCCTGCGTCGTGCCCCTGTTGTTGTTGACGCCAAGTCCAACAGTCACCGAACAGGGAATATGCCGAGTACCAGGTCAACGAAATCGCCAAGTTCGTCTTTCGCTGTCTCAGAAATCGCCAGGTACCACAACGTCAAGTACTCCTACACATGGATACGCCAAGGTGGACTATGCTCGATGATGTGACAAGTTCCTCCACCGATGTCTCGAACGGCTGCAAAACGTGAACCACTACAGTCGACCCGCAAAGAACCCGTGGACGTCAAGTCCCGTGTCGTGACCCTGAACCTCTACGAAAATGTTGTACGACTACTTCCATGGCCGAAGACCCGTGTACAACTACCATCGCCGCGTACGACTACCTCCACTACGAACGTCCCAGGAATGTCTACTTCCTCTACTTTGCATCGAACGAGAACCGTCACGTTTGCACGCTTCGAAGGTATAACCCCGAGACGACCATCCGAGATCGAATGCTTGTGATGTGATGTATGAGATGATCGTGGTTGCACCGTGACCGAGTTGCTCTTTGCGAATTCCTCGTTGCCTTGCCACTGACATGTGGGACACCCGATATCCGGGATCACTCCCCGTGACTCTTGCACGTTTCGTGCACCCACACTTGTTCCTTTGCACCAGCATCTCAATTGAGTTGTTGGATCACCAGAATGATGCCACGGTAACATTTCCATTCCGCCGCCGTGGCACCCCTTTTCCTTCCGCCATGGCGGCAAATGCTTCATATAATGCTCTTATCAACATTTTCATAAAACTTGCATAAACTTGCATATTTCATCCGCATCATGATTAACAACATCAAGAATGTTTAAAATTGTTGTTTGCTTTAAATTGCTAAATGCATATGGGGATTTACCGGAATTGTTGTTTGTTATTTCCGGCCTCATTTAAACTTGCCTAAAGGTTTAGTTTACTTATGCTCCACCTCTTCCCATGTTTAAACAAAATTTATTTTTGTTGAGTACTTTAAACGGGAGAGAACTAAATAATTAAATGTGGTGTTTCGTCAATATGCAACTCCGCTGCATATTGAGCTCCACTCAACTTGTAGAATTGCTTGTGCACTTTGCCATGCCATGCCTCATTAAACTGGACATGCATCATACTTGATTGTGCATCATGCCATGTTTATCTGGTGGTTGTTTACTATGTTGTTTGCTTCTTTCGGGTTGCTTCCCTCGTTAGCTTCGGTTCCGTTCCGGAGTTGTGAGGATTCGTTCGAGTACGACCGTTTGTCTTCTTCATGGACTCGTTCTTCTTCCTTGCGGGATCTCAGGAAAGATGACCATACCCTCGAAATCACTTCTATCTTTGCTTGCTAGTTGCTCGTTCTTTTGCTATGTTGCGATACCTACCACTTGCTTTATCATGCCTCCCATATTGCCATGTCAAGCCTCTAACCCACCTTGTCGTAGCAAACCGTTGTTTGGCTATGTTACCGCTTTGCTCAGCCCCTCTTATAGCGTTGCTAGTTGCAGGTGAAGATGAAGTTTGTTCCATGTTGGAACATGGTTATTGTTGGGATATCACAATATCTCTCTTATTTACTTAATGCATCTATATACTTGGTAAAGGGTGGAAGGCTCGGCCTTATGCCTGGTGTTTTGTTCCACTCTTGCCGCCCTAGTTTTCCGTCATACTGGTGTTATGTTCCTTGATTTTGCGTTCCTTACACGGTTGGGTTATAATGGGAACCCCTTGATAGTTCGCCTTGAATAAAACTCCTCCAGCAAGGCCCAACCTTGGTTTTACCATTTTCCACCTAGCCTTTTTCCCTTGGGTTCTGCAGACTCAAGGGTCATCTTTATTTTAACCCCCCCCCCCCCGGGCCAGTGCTTCTGTAAGTGTTGGTCCAACCTGAGCGATGTCCGGCGCCCCCTGGGCAACCAGGGTCTATGCCAACCCGACGTCTTGCTCATCCGGTGTGCCTTGAGAACGAGATATGTGCAGCTCCTATCGGGATTTGTCGGCACATTCGGGCGGCTTTGCTGGTCTTGTTTTACCATTGTCGAAATGTCTTGTAACCGGGATTCCGAATTTGATCGGGTCGTCCTGGGAGAAGGAATATCCTTCGTTGACCGTGAGAGCTTGTGATCGGCTAAGTTGGGACACCCCTGTAGGGTTTTGAACTTTCGAAAGTCGTGCTAGCGGTTATGGGAAGATGGGAATTTGTTAATGTCCGGTTGTAGAGAACTTGACACTTAACTTAATTAAAATGCATCAACCGCGTGTGTAGCCGTGATGGTCTCTTTCCGGCGGAGTCCGGGAGGTGAACACGGTGTTGGAGTTATGCTTGAACGTAAGTAGTTTTAGGATCACTTCTTGATCACTTCTAGTTCACGATCGTGCTTTGCTTCTCTTCTCACTCTTATTTGTGTAAGTTAGCCACCATATATGCTAGTGCTTGCTGCAGCTCCACCTCACTACCTTTTCCTACCCATAAGCTTAAATAGTCTTGATAGCGAGGGTGTGAGATTGCGGAGTCCCTGTGGCTGATAGATTACTTCCAAAACCAGTTGCAGGTGCCGATGCTGCCAGTGCAGGTGACGCAACCGAGCTCAAGGAGGAGCTCGATGAAGATCGTGTTCGTTGTGTTGTTTCGTTTCTAGTTGACCAGTAGTGGAGCCCAGTCGGGGCGATCGAGGATCTAGCATTAGGGGTGGTCTTCTTTTGTTTTGTCACATCCCTGCTTTTAGTCATGCATTAGGGTTGGATGAACATGTGCATCATGTTTAAATTTCTTTAAACTTGAAATGGGGCCTAATCAACCCCAACACCCCCCCTGAAAATGCTAATTTCCAACAATTGGAATTTCAATGAACCCAAAATGCCCTTCATAAAATCCCACCATTTTTGGTCTTGACTAAAACCTCTGCCAAAAATGGTCTTGCAATTTATGGAGCCATTCTGGATTTTTGAATAAGCCATATGTATTTGAATTTGGGCATTTTAAATGCTATAAATATTTTAAAGTGCTCAAATAATCTTGGAAGCATTTTTAGGCAGTTGGGAATATTCCCAAATGTGCCTCTGAATATTTCTAGAGTTTTTGGAAATGAAATAGTATTTATTCTATTTCAATACACATAACAGGAAATAAATAAAAGCAAAACAGAAAAGAGAGAGAGAGAGAGAGTTAGAGCTTACCTGTCGCCCTGGCCTGGCCCAGCTCGGCCCAGCCCACTGGCTACCGCCAGTCATCCCCCTCCTCTCGCCAGGAGGACGAGAGGCGCGTGGCCGGCGCCCGCAGCCACACGTCGGCCACCTCCTGCTTCTGCCGACACCCAGGACGCCGTCTACGAGTGGCACGCACTCTCCCTCGTCCTCCTCTCACTTTCCCCACTCTTCCCGTGCCCCTCTCCCTCCTCTGGCTCTCTCCCCATTCCCTCCCGAGAGGAACTCGTCGCCACCGTCGCCGTTCACCGCGGCCATCGACCCCCTCTCGTCTCTTCGACGTGTCCCCGAGCACCACCGACGTCTTCCTCTTCCTCACGGGCGAGCCACGATGCCTCGGATGCACTGCAACGCCGCTACCGCCGTATTCTTCAACCTCGGTCGCCGGAGATCCCCCTCGCCGCTCCGCTCGCTCCGGTGCTTCCCCGAGCACGCCGAGGCCACTCCTGCACTCCCTCTGAGCTTCTCTTCCTTCTCCCCCTAGCCACGTCACCCTAGCTGCTCCTAACCCCGTTAGCCATCACGGTCGGGAGCTTGACTCCGCCGGCCATGCCACCGCCGTGGCCACTGTCACGTATAGCCACAGCTGAGCGTGTCACCGTGCTCAATGCACCCCCAGGAGGCCGTAGCACCCCTCTGCGCCCCCTGTCGTGCCTCCTAACACCGTTTCCGTGCACGCCCGAACTCCGGCCACCGCCTGGCTCGACGCCGGTGTCGTTTCCGGCCTCCCCGAGCTCCACTTCCACCACCAAACGCCATGGCTTGCCCCCAGCTACGCGTAGGATTAAACCGCAGTCGATTTGGTCAATTGTGGGCAAAACCCGAGCCCCTCCGCCGTGTCTGTCGTCGCCGGCGTCAAGCCGCCGGCGAGTTGACCACGTTTTGACCCGTGGACTGACGTGTGGGCCCAAGTTGACTTCCCTCCTGAGCCTATGACAGGTGGGGGCGGCCTGTTAATTAGTTTAGGATTAATGTTAACTAATTTTAGTTAGTTTAGGTCACTGACATGTGGGCCCAGGCCCCACTGACAGTTAATTAGTACTAACTTAATCCTGTTAGTTAGCTGAGTCACTGACAGACAGGGCCCACCAGTCAGGTTTGACTGGCCCTGGCGCCTTTGACTCGCTGACGCCACAGTGACGTAGTGCTGACGCAATTATTCATTTTCTGAATTTATTTTTATATAGGAAATTCCAAAAAATAGCCAAAACTTCTAAAAGTCATAGAAATTAATCTGTAACTCCAAATGAAAAGATTTATATATGAATTTTGATCAGAAAAATTCAATCTATCCATTGGTAATGGTTTCGTGCATGAAAAAACAAGATAACCTTGCTGTTTAAGAAAAATAAGATAATGCACTAATATGGCTATGTTAAGTGAACTAACATTTGAATCTTTGATTCAAATGAGTTCATTCCTTTCTGTTTTAGCTTGCATTAGGCCAAGACACATTCATATTGCCATGTCATAGCATGCATCATATTGTTGCATATCGTCATGTGTTGATTATGTTCGGTGTGTCTTTCGTGGTAGGTTCTGCCTCCGAGGATAACCCCGAATATCCATCTGAAGGACAGTACCCTACTACCACTACATCAGGCAAGCAACCCATTGATCATTCCGATATAAACCCATGTTCTCGCTTCTGCTCTTGTTTACTGCATTAAGACAACGCGATTCAAACTGCTGTGTGTTGCGGTAGTTGAACCCACTTCCTTTGCATGACCTGTCATTACCACAGTAACTAGATGAAACCCACTAGCATGTGTAAGAGTTGATTGAGCCATATTTGTGTTCCTACCATGCTATGCCTGCTATGCTTAGAGTTGTGTCAGGTCAGGTTCATCTGGGTGATGGGCTAGAGTGAGATGATTATGTCGGTAATGTGAGGGATGTGTTGAACATGTTTTGGTAAAGATATCGATGAGAGGCCATGTAGGAGTACATGGTGGGTTGTTTCATTGAGGCCGTCCATAAGAACTGAGATCTGTATGCGTGATTTAAGATTCAGCTACTACCACACATTGGGCCCTGAAATATGACCCCGCTCGACTTACTGACCCCTCTTGTCCTCTGTCGAGGAGTTGCAACTAGTTTCTGGTGTTTGTAGGTTATGTGTTGGCGGCCGTGTGTAGCGCTGACCCTAGGGGTGGGCTATGATGCGGTAGATACACCATGGCACGGTGTACCGAGTCGCCCGTTTGGTGTCTCGGGAACCCTGCACACATCGTTTGGGGCCGTTGAGGACACCCCGGCCAGATTTCCTTGCGGATGGAACCTGAATAGGTGATAAACCTGGCCTAGCGACTTGTGCGGTTAGTCAGGTCGTGGTCTACACCCACGTCGGTTTTCGCTTGAAGTCTGCCGAGCACATGTCGTGTGCAGACGCTAAGTGGTGGAAACATGTGTGATGAAGTACAACCCTGCAGGGTATAAAATTGTTCGAATAGCCGCGTCCGCGGTAAAGGACTACTTGGTTGCCTATACAGTTCATAGACAAGTTAATGGATACTACTAAAGACTCAAGATAAGTGTGAGTACCGAGGATGGCCCTCTCGTAGGATGACGAGGAGGGATCCCCGGTGGAGTATTGTGTTGGTGATTAGTGGACTCGTGTGCGAAAACTATTTTACTAGTGGAGTCTCGTAGGATAGCTTAGCCAAGAGTCACAGCTGGCTTGCTGCAATAACTCCACCACCTTCTTGAGAATGAGCATGTATAGTAGGTTCTAATGTAAGACTTGTTGAGTACCTTTGTACTCATGTTTGTTTAATTACTGTTTTTAGACGACAACACCGCCCCCTCCAATGGGTTTTATGTAGATCTCGACGTCGATGAGTAACTTGCCACCCAGGTGGTGATCCTGGCCATGGAGGGCCCTATGTAGATAGACAGGCTTCGAGAAGCCTTCTTTCTTTCTAGTGTCTGTACTCAGACTATTTTCTTTCGCATGTGCTTGTATGCTTGTATGACTTGAGTGTCGGGTCATGTGACCCCTACCTGTATGAACATGTTATGTATGGCTCTTTGGAGCCTTTAAATAAAGTACTTGAGTTGTAGAGTTTTGTTGTGATGCCATGTTGTATTTGCACATATTGAGCATATTGTGTGTATGATTGAAATGCTTGGTATGTGTGGAATCCGACAATCTAGTTGTTTATCCTTGGCAGCCTTTCTTATGGGGAAATGTAGTCTAGTGTTCCTCGAGCCATAGTAGTCCGCTACATCCCAGTTCTCCGGAGTCCTGCTAGCCCATCACTACTGCTCAAGACACTTGACTGGCCGGCATGTGTTTAACTTCGTTCCTATGTCTGTCCCTTCAGGGAAATGTCACGCGGTGACATCCGGAGTCCTGCCTAGCCTGCTACAGCCCGGGTTCCCCGGAGTCCTGTTAGCCCAGTGCTACAGCCCGGATTCACTCGCTGATGACCGACATGCTCGATATGATTCATGTATGCCTGTCTCCATAGGTCTGTGCCGCTTTGGGTTCACGACTAGCCATGTCGGCCCGGGTTCTCCGTCATATGGATGCTAGCGACACTATCATATACGTGAGCAAAAAGGCGCAAACGGTCCCGGGCCATGGTAAGGCGACACCCATGGGGATACCGTGCGTGAGGCCGCAATGTGATATGAGGTGTTACCGGCTAGATCGATGTGACTTGGAATCGGGGTCCTGACATGTTTTGGTTCCGTAGTCGGACCTTGATTGTATTCTGGATGATGTAATGCTATATTTATGTAATGTGTGAAGTGGCGATTGTAAGCCAACTCTCTATCTCTATTTTATCCAGTACATGGGATGTGTAAAGATTACCCCTCTTGCGACATGCCTACTATGCGGTTATGCCTCTAAGTCGTGCTCCGACATGTGGGAGATATAGCCGCATCGTGTGTGTTACAACCATGCACGCGCGGCCTTCTCCGATTCAGCCTGGAAGACGAGACGTTTGGCATCACCGGCATGAGTTAATTGCAGGGAACTACCACGCTTCGGCACGTCGTAACGAATCATTATCATTAGTCATTTTTTTGCCATGTAGTACCAACTCTAAGCCTAAGTGTTGCAAAACGATGTGACAGCCGTATAAATGCGTATTGACCACGTATCTGACCGCTGGGACCCGTGTGTCAGGGCTGACGTGGCATGCTCTTTTACAAAAACAACCCTTACTTTTTATTTAATCACACATATATCCTCTATTTTTTCAAAAAAAGGTCTTGCCACAAAACCCTTTTTTCAAAAATAACACCACGTGCACGTCCCGTCTGGATTCGAACCCGCAACGTGCCGTTAGAAGAGGACGCTCGCTGCCGCTGCGCTGCTGCTCCTTTTCGTCTGAACTGCACGCGTAAGTTTAGTTATATACTTTGTGCCATTCGTTTTTTTACAAAGTAGAAAATCATGCGACCGCCGAATCGATCATGCCGAGTCGTTCGCCGTGCGCGCTTGCTGCCTCTGCCACACGCCATCATATGCGTGGCTGCCTCAACTAGTACATGTACACTATGCAAAAAAAACTAGTTTGTGTATACGTTTTTAGACTCCGAGCCATTCCGGTTTTTATGCGATACTAAAAAGTATTATATGTCCATCGCGTCGTACAATTAAAAAAATGTTCACTGCATCGTTTAATATGTATATTGAACATTTTTTAATATACAATGATCTTATTTAAATATACGATGTCATATTATAAATACTTAATCGTGTATATATTGAACATTTTATAATATACGATGTCTATATATATATACATGTGTGTGTGTGTATGTTTTTTATCAATATACACACACTACATTCGGTCTGAAGAATAAACTTGCTAGCCTCTGCATTGTTTTTGGGTTGAGTTCAAAAATTTTAAAATTACTCTGAAAGGTAAATAAGGTGTTTGTGCATTTAAAAAAATGTTCAAAACATTTTTGGGAAAAGTTGAACGCGTATTTAAAAAATATTGTATTTTATAAAATGTTCAGCATGCATTATAAAATTTATTACGATTACACAATAATTTTTAGTACATGTTATCAAATTTTTGAGTAACTGTGCATTAAAAAATACATGTTATCACTTTTTTTAAATGTGTTGGCCTCACTAGGCCACGGTTGGGCCATGCTGCAGCCCATGCAATGCTGGCTCGTTTAGCTCGAGCGGATCGGGGATTCAGGGACGAGGGACACGGGCGGCAGCGTTTGAATCCAGCGACCGTTCTGGCCACCACGCCGCCGCACCGCCCGACCACACCGCCGCGCCTCCGCACCGCCGCACCACCCGACCGCGCCGCCGCGCCGCCCTTAGCCCTCGTCGCCTAACACGAGCCGCTGTTCCCACGAGCCAGCCGCTTCTCTGCTGCACCGGCGAGCCAGCCGCCGCTCTGCTGCTTCGGCGAGCTGTCGTCTGGGCACCGGCGAGCGAGCGACGAGGAGGCCGACGAGGTCAAGGCGGCGGGGCTTTGAGCGATTAAATTTACAACAAAGGTGTTTTTTGAAGAAAAAAACATGCCAGGTTTGGCTCCTGACACACGGGTCCCGTGTTTATACGTGGGTTAGACTGTTTTGCAACACTTAGGCTTAGAGTTGGTACTGCATGGCAAAAAAATGACTAATGATACTGATTCGTTACGACGTGCCGAAGTGTGGTAGTTCCCTGCAATTAACTCCACCGGCAAGCCCGATTCGTTGGACCATGCTCTCGGTAAATCCTTCCTGCTGGAGGTGGTGCGAGGGGAGCTTTGCCTGGTCGCTTCTAGAAGCGCGAGGCCCGGCCCGCAGCCTGTGTCCATCCGGACGCTGGTACTACAAGATGATGGTGATGACATGAACTCGTGTTGGGACCGGCGTTACTTGATCAATATGGATCCAATTGGCCGTCCAGTGGCTCTTGTTACGGGTGATGGGTTACTGTTCCATGCGCATCACATTCTCTACCGCTACATTCCCTGTGTATGGGCTGAGTGTAAGTGGGCCGAGTATGCTGTAGGCCGACTGTAGGCGTGTGTGCCGTGTGGTGGCTACAGTACAAGTAGTCGTGAGGTAGTCGTGTGTGTGGAGAAAAGAATGTATTGAGCAAACCTTATCTTCTTCCTCCTGTAATCGAACCTCCTTCTTGGGTTCTTCCTTCCTGTCCACGTCTCCTTCTCTGTATTCGACGATTCCACACCCCGGCCATGGCTAGGGATTTCTACCCGAGGGTAGCACTTGGTATCTAGAGCCTTGTATCAGATCCGAGGATTTTGCCTATTTTCCCCCCCTCTGATTTGGTGATTGCCTTGGATTTGATCCCTAAATTCCTGGCAAAAGGTGTGGATCCTTCGGGAATACACGCAAAACGCATTGGCGTACCTGCGTCAGGGTGGATTGAGTCGAAGTCGTGTCCACGGCGAGATCCCGCAAACCTACGCTCTCGGCTCGTATGGCGGTGGCGGAGTTGTCATTGGCGGACCTGCAGCGGCTCGTCAAGGATTCCATCGTCTAGAGCGCGGCGGTGTCGGAGGCGGGCCAACAGACGGCTCGCGCGGTGCAAGAGTTGCAGGAAGCGGTCGACAAGTACGCGACATCGTCGGCCAAGGTGTTCGACGCGCTGGCGCAATTCACTACTGCGGCGCTCAACCGCACGAAGGCGACCATGGGGCGTGTCCTCCTCGCAAACAATTCGCTGGATGAGGTAGTGGCGTCCATGAAGCAGTCACTCGGTGCGGTGTTGCACCGCATGGAGGCGTTTGAGCGTGCACCACTGGGTTCCATCGATCCACCACCACTCCACCAGCGGGCGGCTCCCCTTCGCACTGAGGGACAGCGTATGGATCAACACCATACAGGGGTCGACCTGCGTGCGCCTCGGGCTCCCAGATTCAACATGAACATCGGTGAGCATCTAAAATCACAGCCTCCGCCGTTTACTGAACTGTCTGATGACGAGGATCAGTGTTTATCGCCTGAGTCCATTCAGCTTTCCTCCACAACTCGTACTCATACGCGTCTCCCTCGTTCGGATTTTCCTAAGTTTGATGGTGAGAACCCGAGGTGGTGGAAGAAACAGTGTGAGAAATATTTTCGTATGTACACAGTTCAACCAGCCTTGTGGGTCGATTTTGCGACTATGCATTTTCAGGGGAATGCAGCATTATGGTTGCAAACATATGAAGCTATGCATACTATTGACAATTGGTCTGCATTGTGTGTTGTGGTCTTTGCCAAGTTTAACAAGAACAAGTATTCTAGGACAATTGATCTCTTCTTTGCATTGCGTCAGGAAGGAATAGTGGAGGAATATGGGCATCTGTTTGAGGAACTCATGCACAAAATCCTTGTCTACAATCATGCATATGATGAGATATTCTTTGTTAATCGTTTCATTGAAGGGCTGAAACCTGCTATTCGAGCTCCGGTGAAGCCTTAGCATCCGGGAACTGTGGATTCTGCCTTTCAGCTGGCACAAATTCAGGAAGCCTTGTTGGCAGAGGACACTTACAAGTAGCACAAAGTGTCTAAATTCAAGCCGTATGTGCATCAAGGGTTACTTGGTGCTGTTCTTGATAAGAAGCCTGACGATAAACATCAATTCACTGATAGAGTTGACAACTTAAGAGCTCAGCGCTGAGCCAGGGGAGAGTGTTTCAAGTGTGGTGAGAAATTTGGGCCTGGCCATAAGTGTCCTACTTCAGTTCAGTTACATGTTATGGAGGAACTATTGTCAGCATTACAGATACCAGATCTTGGAGATCCGGTGCCTTCCATTGCAGAATCAGAGTCTGGTGATGAACCAGATGAAGTTGTCATGAAATTATCCATCCATGCTGTCACTGGCACCTCTTGCAAAGAAAGTGTTAAATTACAAGGTATGATTGGGAAAACACATCTGCTCATTCTAGTGGACTCAGGTAGTTCCAATAGTTTTGTTAGTGAGAAATTGGTGCAACAACTCCAGTGTCTAGTGGAAAACTTGCCAGCAGCTACTATTAAGGTGGCTGGTGGGGGCACTCTCACTTGTACACAACAAGTTAGAGATTTGCAATGGTGGTGCCAGGGCACCTGTTTCAGTACCTCTCTCAAAGTCTTACCTCTGGAAAGCTATGATATTATCTTAGGTATGAACTGGCTGGAAATCATGAGCCCTATGTGGGTAGATTGGAAACTGAAGATCATGAAGTTTGAGCATCAGGGCACTGAAATCAAATTGCAAGGCATATCTGACAGAATTCAGAGTTGCACACCCTTATCTGGTAAACAATTGCATGGGCTCATTCAATCTGATGCTGTAGAACATGTGATATATCTGAATTATGTCACTACAGTACGTAGGCCACAGACAGAATGTCCCTTATCGGTGCAGAAGCTTATTGAAGCTCATAAACAATTGTTTCAAGAACCTGGAGGGGTAACATAGGGACTTTGATCATCACATTCCACCGATACCATGTGAAAGGATTGATATAGTTGACTAGAGGGGGGTGAATAGGCAACTAACAATTTTTAGCTTTTCTTTAACAATTTAAACTTTGCATCAAAGTAGGTTGTCTAGATATGCAACTAGGTGAGCAACCTATATGATGCAACAAAGATAGGAACACAAGCAAGCAAGAGATATATCACAAATAAGCTTGCACAAGTAAAGGCACGAGATAACCAAGAGTGGAGCCAGTGGAGACGAGGATGTGTTACCGAAGTTCCTTCCCTTTGAGGGGAAGTACGTCTCCGTTGGAGCGGTGTGGAGGCACAATGCTCCCCAAGAAGCCACTAGGGCCATCGTATTCTCCTCATGCCCTCACACAATGCGAGATGCCATGATTCCACTATTGGTGCCCTTGGAGGCGGCGACCGAACCTTTACAAACAAGGTTGGGGCAATCTCCACAACTCAATTGAGGATCCCAACGACACCACGAAGCTTCACTACAATGGACTATGGCTCCGTGGTGACCTCAACCGTCTAGGGTGCTCAAACACCCAAGAGTAACAAGATCCGCAAGGGATTAGTGGGGGGAATCAAATTTCTGTTGGTGGAAGTGTAGATCGGGGCCTTCTCAACCACTCCCGAGCAAATCAACAAGTTTCATTGGCTAGGGAGTGAGATCGGGCGAAAATGAAGCTTAGAGCAACAATGGAGCTTAGGGTTGGAAGAGGTAGTCAACTAGAGGAAGAAGACACCCCTTTTATAGCTTAGGACAAAAATCCAACCGTTATCCACCTACCAGCCCGTGACCAGCAGTACTACCGCCCCAGACCAGCGGTACTACCGTAGGGCCACACGGTACTTCCGCTTGCTGACAAGCGGTACTACCGCAAGGCCACGCGGTACTACCATGTGGACCCGCGGTACTACTGTAGCAGTCGCAGCAGCTAGGGCAGACCTGTAGCACAAGAGCTGAGGGCGGTACTGCCGCGGGCGCGGTACTACCGCTCCCCCTTGCGGTACTACCACAAGGCAGGAAACCCCTAGCCTGGGAAGAGCGCGGATAAAGATACATCCGTGCCTACTTCCGCTGGTAAACGGAAGAAGCAAAAATCCAACACAGTACTACCGCAGAGGAGCAGTACTACCGCCTGGCAGCTGAGCCAGGCCGAGCACGGTACTACCGCGCAACGGATGCGGTACTACCGCAGTGGCGTGGATTAAAAAATTACATCCGCCCCTACTACCGCGAAGGAGTGGTACTTGGCCTAGGGGCCATGGTACCGCGGCTCTAGAAGAACGGTACTACCGTGGGCACCTGTGGTACTACCGTGCCGAAGTGCGGTACTACCGCGGGTGCGTGTGGTACTACCGCTTAACAGGGAGTAGTACTACTGCAAGCCCACCAACAGCAGTCAGGACAAGGGAAAGGAGGATCAATGGAGGATGCTCCAAAGAGCAGGGGAAAGGAGGGGATAAGGAAGAAAATGTGTACGTGATGATTCTACCAAAACCTTTCCGACGCGGACCCCCTCTTAATAGTACGGCTTTCCTACGACTCAAATCCACCAAAAAGAAACGTAGAAAAGACGCCGTCTTCAACAGTCTTCGAGCGGCACCAAACCGTCTCGTGCCTAACGATGAAACGTCTGGGAAACTCAAGGCACACGATTAGTCCGCAAAAGCATTGTCATCAATCACCAAAACACCTTAGGGATAAATATGCCCTTACAATCTCCCCCCTTTTGGTGGATTGATGACAATATGGGATTTGCACAAGGGACATAATATTAAGCAAACGCAAACCCCTCCTCTCTAGAATATAGACGGGCTCCCCCTAGATGTGTGCCAACTAGATGGGTGCTTTGGACTGCATGGCACACATACTAGGATCAAAGCTCCCCCTATATTATAGAGAGAAGGCATATCTTGCAATAGTAAGGCTAACACTAGACAAGATAGCACAAACATAAGCTCACTAAGATAGAATAGAGTGCATATGTCTTACACCATATGAAGGATAAGTCTCAAAGGCACAAACCAAACAAAGGAAAACGAGGTCCAAACAACAAAGCAAACACACCAAACACGACACACGACTCGCAAACACGCAAATCCCTACACACTCTCCCCCTTTGGCATCGAGACACCAAAAAGGCAGAGAGGACACCTACACACAAGGGGTGGCTCAGGCGGAGAAATCATCCCAATGCTCCCTCGTGCTCCTCATCAGACTCGGCGGCGGGGACGGTCTACTCGATGTCCTCCTCAGAACTAGTCCACTTGAAACCTTGCTTCGCCATCCATGCAGCCTCTGGCGTGATGGCATCCTCAAAACCGCCAGAGATATCCTCCCCAAAGAGCCTCATGACCTTCTTGTCGTGGTGGCGACTCTCCTTGGATGCCACGTGAGTCCTGTACTTCCCCTTCGCCTGCATGCAGAAGAGAGTCTTCATCTTGTCCTTCAACTTCTTGGCCCACGATGGCTCAGAGGAAGGTGGGGAAGACCTAGCAGCACGGTCCTCAGCAACATCCTCTGCACCAGCCTCCTCCTCACCAACAACCCTCCTAGCAGCAGATGCCTCAGCACGAGTAGTAGTGTTGGCCCAGTTGGGCTTGACGCGGAGACTGATGGAGTCATGTTGAATCCAGTCTGGAGCAAGGAACTCATCACTAGGGTACATCTTCTCCCAAGTCATGGAGATCAACAGAAACAGGTATGGTCCATAGATAGGTACCTTGCGGGTGCACCGCAAATCGAAGTTCACACCACATAATGTGTGAGACATCAAGTGGCTGAGTCTGAGACGTACGTGCCTCCGCGCACAGGAGCATCATGTCCACCAGGTAGGAATGAACCTTGTCCTTGTCGCCAATGCGAGTGAATAGAGTGTTGCGGAAGATGTGATGCATGATATCCAGAAAAGAGTTCAGCACCCAAGTCGACTTGCCACTGGGAAGCACCTTCTCAACATAGTACGGCTGAAGCAAGTTCTTGTTAGCAGACTCAGAATTGGCGTGGGGGCGAACACCAATGGGTGTGTGAAGCCCGTCATCAGGAACGTGGAGCAGACCCATGAACTCCTTCCAGGTAGCAGACAACTGACGGCCATTGGTCATCCAGGTCATCCTCCGCTCATCCCCGGGGTGAAAGTGAACTGAGGCAAATAACTAACAGATAAGCTCAGGATCATAGTCAAAGGTGGAAAGAGATCACATGTTCAATACCGAACTGCTCCACCAAATCCAGAGCTTCTCCAAAGTAGTCACGAAACTTGTCCTTCCTCATGTGATTCATGTCTATCCACTTGACATCCACGTAGGTGTTTTGCTTGTTCTTGATTACATCCAGATAAATGAGAGCCTGCTGCTTGGTCCAAAACAACTCAGTGCCTCCGAGGATAGCACGAGCCTTCACATAAGGGTTGATCTTCCGGCGTTTGACTTACTCATTGAGGGGAATCTCGTCCATGCCCTTAGCAGGTTCCTTTTGCTTGCTGGCAGTGGTCTTGACATTGCGCTTGGGGGCACTAGAGCCCTCTGGTGCTTCATCTTGAGGATTGCGCAGTCACTTGGAGCGAGTGTCACGACTGGGATTGGAATGGCGAGAGCCACCACCTAAGACACAAGAGAAAGCACACACAAAGAGCGAGCAGAATCAATGCAAAGACCACGGCAAAGCAAAGGAAACAAGTAGAAATCATATGGGATAAATGCCACAAGGAAGATGGGACAACAACGGTAGTGCTACCTGGTCATGCGGTACTAAAATTTTAGTACCGCTCCTAGTCGCGGTAGTACTGTGTGAGGATACGGTAGTACCATGGCTTGGAGCGGTAGTAAGACCTTAGTGCCACAGAACGTGCGGTAGTACCGCACCGAACGAGCGGTAGTACCGGACGAGCGGTAGTACCGCATCAGAGGCACAGTAGTACCGCACCGCGCCAGATCCGAGCCTACTTTGAATCTGAGAAGACGCACGAAACCACGACGGAACTACGGTTGATCACATCTACCACGGGAAAATATATCAAGTAAAATGTCTACGCAACACTACTCTCCTACAACCTTCTCTTGCAAAGATTTGGCCTAAAATCTCAAGAACACAAGCATCTCCCCAAAAACCTAGAGACAAGAGAACCAACAAGAAAGAGAGGGATTTGGGGAAAACCTTGGTCCATGGCAAGAGGAAGTGGTGGGGAACGATCCCACCAATCGGAATCCAAAGAGAGAAGCCGGAGACGGAGATCCGGCGAGGGACTCCGGCCCCGTTCTTGAGCGAGAGAGAGAGAGACGAAGTGGGGGAAACTGACGAATGGGTATGGGGAAGTTAGAACCCCCCGTTCCCGTCCTTATCCCCACGCGCCTCCGACAGCGCGGTAGTACCGCGTATCATCGCGGTAGTACCGCTTGGGCGGAAGGACCGCACCAAGCGGTAGTACCGCTCCCCCAGGCGGTAGTACCGCGCTGGGCCGGTAGTACCGTACACTCCACGCACGGTAGTACTGTGGCAGGCCGCGGTAGTACCGTGAGCTCAAGAAGAAGCACATTTCCAACACAAGAGAAAGAGTGGTCTTCGCACGGAAACTTCAAACGAACACCACACCACCCAACAAGCTCAAACACGAGGAGAAGAAGGGGCAAAAAGACAACAAGAGACGACCACGAGACACAACCTCTCCAACGAGAGGGCGGTGGCCGGAGCCACCTATGTTTGAGTCAATTGGTATGGCACCGCGAAGAATTATCCTTGGGCCCATGACCAAAACTCGTCTTTGAAGCACAAGTACCATCAAACATGGCTAATGTGAAAGACTTGATCAATTTATGCATAATGGGGGGAGGGAGAGTTCATTGAGAGAACAACACTCCCCCTATGTCCATGCCTACATCTAAACAAGACAACAAGTTGAGTATGGTGGGGTGTGCAAGGGTTCAAGCAATATTGCTCGAATCAATGATATTTAGCTCATGCCTTAACTCGCGAAATCTTGCTTCATCCAACGGCTTCGTGAAAATATCTGCAAGGTTATCATGAGTGTTGACATAGTTGAGCTCGATCTCCCCTCGCCTAATGTGATCCCGGATGAAGTGATACCGAATCTCAATATGCTTCGTCTTGAAGTGTTGCACCGGGTTGAGAGAAATCTTGATGGCACTTTCATTGTCACACCAAAGAGGCACTTTGTCACAAATGACACCGTAATCCTTTAAAGTTTGCCTCATCCATAAGAGTTGTGCACAACAACTACCGGCCGCTACATACTCCGCTTCGGTGGACGAGAGAGACACACAACTTTACTTTTTGGAAGACCAACTTACCAAAGAGCAACCAAGGAATTGGCACCCTCCGGAAGTGGACTTCCTATCCACTTTGCCTCCTGCCCAATCCGAGTCCGAGTAACCTACCATCTTGAAGTTTGCTCCTCTTGGGTACCATAAGCCAAAGTTTGGGGTATGAGCCAAATATCGAAAGATTCGTTTGACCGCCACATAGTGACTTTCCTTAGGTGCGGATTGAAACCATGCACAAATTCCCACACTCAACATGATATCTGGTCTAGATGCACAAAGGTAAAGCAAGGAGCCAATCATGGAGCGATATACCTTTTGATCCACCGCTTTACCATTGGTATCAATGTCAAGTTGACACTTGGTGGGCATGGGAGTGGACGCCGGCTTGACATCACTTAGCTTGAATCTCTTAAGCATGTCTTGAGTGTATTTGGCTTGGTTGATGAAGGTTCCTTCTCTCCTTTGCTTCACTTCGAACCCGAGAAAGAACTTCAACTCTCCCATGGAAGACATCTCGAACTTTGAGGTCATGAGAGCGGCAAATTCCTCATTGAAAGCTTTGTTAGGGGAACCAAAGATAATATGATCAACATATAATTGGCACACAAACAACTCCCCTTTGACCTTCTTAGTAAAAAGAGTGGGGTCGATTAGCCCAACTTCAAAACCACGGTCTTGTAACAACTCAGTAAGGTGGTCATACCACGCACGCGGGGCTTGTTTAAGGCCATGGAGTGCCTTATTGAGTTGATACACATGATCGGGAAAGTAGGGATCCTCGAACCCGGGGGGTTGCTTGACATAAACCAATTCATTAATAGGACCATTAAGAAAAGCACTCTTCACATCCATTTGTTGTAACTTAAAGTTATGATGAGAAGCATATGCAATCAACATGCGAATGGATTTAAGATGAGCAACAGGAGCAAAGGTTTCACCGTAGTCGATACCCTCGACTTGGGAGTAGCCTTGTGCTACCAAGCGAGCCTTGTTGCGAATGATAATCCCATGAGCATCTTGCTTGTTCTTAAATATCCACTTGGTTCCAATGACATTGTGGTTCACCGTTGGCCTTGGCCCCAATCTCCACACGCTGTTGCGCTCGAAGTTGTTTGAGTTCTTCGTGCATGGCATTGAGCCAATCCGGATCTTCAAGCGCCTCATAGACCTTTTGGGGCTCAAGACAAGAGACAAACGCGTGATGTTCACAATAGTTTGCTAATTGTCTATGAGTGCTTACCTCCTTTCTTAAGCTTCCAAGCACATTTGTCATGAGATGATCCTTGGTGGAGAGCTTGGAAGCAACCTTGGCGGCACGACGCTCCAATTCCTTCTCGGGGGTGAGACGAGGAGTGGTCACTTGATCATCTTGAGCGTCGTCTTGAGCTTGTTCTCGTTCTCGTGGAAGCTCTTGATCTTGAACTTGCTCGGAGGAGGGAACTTGACCTTGGGCATCACTTGATGTTACAACACCATCTTGAGATTGATCTTGCCCTTGGTCTTGTTCATGAGGTTGAGGGCCCTCACTTTGTTCTTCGGAAGCGTGTGGATCTTGGGTTGGTGAAGATTCCACTTGAGTAGAACATTGTCCTTCTCCTTCGGCCACAAGGGGTTCCTCAATGGGTAGGATAAGACCAACACCCATTCTTCTTATGGCTTGAGGAGGAATTTCATCACCTACATCACAAGTACCACTTTGCTCCACTTGGGAGTTGTTATTCTCATCAAACTCCATGTTACATGTTTCCTCAATAAGTCCCGTGGAATTATTGAGAACATGGTAAGCATGAGAGTTTGTAGCATAACCAACAAATATGCCCTCATGAGCTCTAGCCTCAAATTTAGACAAACTGACACCTTTCTTGAGAATGAAACACTTACACCCGAACACCCGGAACTACTTGAGGTTGGGCTTGTTACCGGTGAGTATCTCATATGGAGTCTTGTTCAAGCCTTTGCGGAGGTAGAGCCGATTAGATGCATGGCACGCGGTGTTGATGGCTTCGGCCCAAAAGTTGTAGGGAGACTTGAACTCCGCCATCATGGTCCTTGCCGCATCCATCAACGTCCGGTTCTTCCTCTCTGCTACACCATTTTGTTGAGGGGTATAAGGTGCGGAATATTGATGCTTGATTCCCTCATCACTCAAAAACTCATCCAAGGTGTAGTTCTTGAAGTCGGAGCCGTTGTCGCTTCTTATTGTTAAGATCTTTGTATTATGCTGTCGTTGAGCTTCATTTGCAAAGTCGATGACGGTTTGTTGGGTCTCACTCTTCCTCTTGAAGAAATATACCCAAGTGTATCTTGAATAGTCATCTACAATCACCAAGCAATACTTTCTACCCCCAAGACTATCAAAGGATGGAGGTCCAAAGAGATCCAAGTGAAGGAGCTCCAAGGGCCTCTTCGAATAGATGATAGTCGTGGGAGGGTGAGCCTTCTCATGTAGCTTTCCTTCGATGCAAGCACTGCAAGCACGATCTTTGGCAAAACTAACATTTGTTAGTCCACAAACATGGTCCCCCTTGAGAAGACTTTGCAAAGATCTCATATTTACGTGGGCTAAACGGTGATGCCAAAGCCATCCCACGTCAACTTTAGCCATTAGGCATGTCGCGGTCTTAGTGGGACGCTCCGAAAAGTTAATCACATAGAGACCATTCTCGACATGCCCAACAAAGGCTACTTTAAGAGTCTTGCTCCACAAGAGGGCCACAGAATCAATATCAAAGAAAGTGGCAAAGCCCATGAGTGCAAGTTGACGAACAAAAAGTAAATTGTATGCAAGGGACTCAACAAGCATGACCTTCTCGATCGTAATATCATGAGAAATGACAACTTTGCTGAGTCCCAATACCTTAGAAGACGAGGCATCACCCCACTCAACATTGATGGGCATGGATGGAATATTTTGCATGTCCACCACCAAGTCCTTGCTTTCGGTCATATGATTAGTAGCTCCACTATCGAGCAACCGTGATCCCCCACCGGAAGCAAACACCTACAAGAGATCAATGCTTGGTTTTAGGTACCCATTTTGTAATGGGTCCTTTGATGTTAGTAACAAGGGTCTTAGGAACCCAAATAGACCATTCAATGTACCCATAAGGAGAACCAACAAATTTGGCATAAGCATGCCCATCACTAGCGCAGCACAACACGTAAGAAGGGTTAAAGTCCCTGGCTTTGTCGGGAAGGGGAGCGTTTCCCTTCTTGGCACCAATACCCTTCATGGAGTTTTTCTCCTTCTCCTTAGTAGCACCCTCACCCTCCTTCACATCCGGCATGAGAGGAGGAGCTCGTTTGGCCTTGTCATTCTTCTTCTTGTCACTACAAAAAAAGACACATCCAACATTTTGGGCCGAACGAAAAAAAATTATGTCATACATATGACACTTCTATGACGATAATTGTGACAAAACCCGGTATCATCATAGATGTGGTGGGCTCCTACTTCTATGACAAAAAATCATGACAGAAAATGGGCTTTTCGTCCTGGGCGGGCCGGAGACGCAGCTGCATCACATTCTTTGGGCCGTCCATAACGGAAAAAACTGTGGTAGAAGCAAGGGGGAGGAAAATTTCGGGGAGTTCCCGGTTACAGTGCGAGGTCGGGGGCTGAGTGATGCGCGCTTCTCTCGTACACGTACGCGCGTGTGTGCGAGGCGTTGGCTCTAACTGAACCCGAGCGAGGCGTTGGGCTCTAACTGAACCCGAGCGATTGCACTGTAGGCTACGCGTTACTGAACCCGGGCGATCAGTCAATGGCTGTTAACTGAACCGATCGAGCGATTCCTTCGCTACTGCTGCTAACTGAAGCCGATCGATGCTGCCTCTGGATGAACAGTGAGTGTTGCGGGGGGGTTTGGATGAACAGTTCCCAGTGGGGGTGGATGAACAGGACCCCGTGGTGTTGCCTCTGGATGAACAGGACCCCGATCGATCGAGCCGGTTGGGGCTGGATGAACAGGACCACCCCGTGGACGGCAGGATGAACAGTAGACGGTGGAGGGCAGGATGAACAGTAGCCCGTGGAGGGGTGGTTGAACAGGAGCCCGTGGAGAGGGCTGGTTGAACAGTAGCCGGTGGAGTAGCGCGCGGTGGAGGCTGGATGAACAGGAGCCCGTGGATGAACGGTCACAGGTGGAGGCTGGAGGAGGTCGACGGTGGATGAACAGTAGCTCGTGGAGGCTGGAGGGGGTCGACGGTGGAGATGAACAGTATCCTGTGGAGTCCCGTTTTGTGGTATGCCACACCCCTCCCGATGAACAGGACCCCCATTTCGACCGTAGCGCTCCAACACAAGTCCGTTTCGTCCATTTTGCGGTACGCCACACCCCTCCCGATCAACAGGACCCCCAATTCGACCATAGGAGGTCTGTTTCCTCCGTTTTGCGGCACGCCAGACCCCTCCCGATGAACAGGATCCCGTTTCGAACGTGGCCGGTCGAACACAAGGCCGTTTCCTCCGTTTTGCGGTAGGCCAGGCCTCGTTTCCATCGCCTGTTCCGTCCAAGCCCTCCCAATGAACAAGACCACGCATTCCGTTCCGATCCAGCCAGTTGGCTCCCATGCGTTCCGTTGCCTCCCCATGAACACGACACATTCTGTTGCCTCCCCATGAACACGACGCATTCCGTTGCCTCCCCATGAACACGACGACGACGCTGTTTCTCCGTTCCGACCCAGCCATGTACATGAGCCCTGGCCGTACGTATGCGCGAGTAGGCGTTCGAGACCCCGCCCGTATGTACACATACGTGGCCGTATTTTCTTTCTTGCACCATGGCCGCTGTAGTACGTGTAAATGCTACGTGCGCGCCTCTACTATGACACGTGCACGCCTCTACTATGACACGTGCGCGCCTCTACATCGACCAGTATGTACATACACGTTCGCGACCAGAATGACAATGCTACGTACGCTTCGACCAGGTGGGTCCCGATTGTCAGGCACTTCCTTGCCTGCGAAGATGTAGCTGGTGGGTCCCAACAGTCAGGGGGCGAATCGTTTTTTTGCCCAAATGCACTTCCTTGCGTGCGAAGATGTAGCTGGTGGGTCCCAGCAGTCAGGGGGAAACGTTTTTTTCGCGAAATACGGTGGCCCGTCCGGTGGGTCCCACTGTCAGGTGGAGGAATAATTATTTTGCACGTAATAAGGAGGCACTTCCTTGCTGCGGCCGTGGACCCAGCTGTCAGCCTCTCCATGTACAGTCCACGTCCGATGGAAGCCGTTCCTTGACCACGTTGACCACGCCGCGCCGAGACCACCAGGGCGATGGACGACGGCGAGGCCTAGGAAGGGGACGACGCGGAGCCGGGGAAGACAAGACAGTGGATGCCTACGTGTAGAGGAGTATGAGGGTGTGGGGACCCCGACTCATAAGTCGTGATCACCGAATGCACGTGTACAGTGATCCCAGAGATCGATGCTCACTGAACACACAGAAGCTGAATAACAAGAGTCTTACATCCATACAAACTGTATTACACAAGTAGGACCATTATGGTCAAGTCTTGAGTATAACATCGCAGCGGAAATCTTCGTCGATAACTTGGACCCATGCCATCTGCCTTAAACCTACAGGCATTCTGACTAGGAAGCGTCCTAGCTCACATGTTCGTCACCGAGGTACTCTTCTTAATATCATGTTCTTTCATGCCTGGCAAATAAAATAACAAGTGGCAAGCCAATGAGTACTTTGAATGTACTCGCAAGCAACCCATGTTTTGGTTCAAGATACAACAATGCATGATACAGGTAATTTTTTTTTGCGGAAAGCTAGTTTTTGAGTGCAATGACATGTTCAACAACTCGTAAGACATGCATCAGGAGAATTCAAGTAACCAAGAGGACAGGTTATAGATATCAACACAAAGGGAGTGGGCTCCAACCCAACTCATCCATGTCAAGTCCTTTGACTTGACCCAAGTAGTTCTTCCCACACATACTGGTTTGTAAACAAGTGGACGTAGCCCAAGAGCGGTTACCCAACTGTCCTTGACCGTGGACACGGCTATTCGAATAGTTTTACACTCTGCAGAGGTTGCACACTTTACCCACAAGATCCGGGGAACTTCCGTGTCATCCACGACCCGCGGTACCTCAAGTACCCGGGGTAAGCACCCAATCACTATCTTTCCCTAGATGACACTAACATGGAGTCCACTCGATTGGTAGTAACCCCTGTGCCCAACATTTCACAACTTAAAAATTGTGGAGCCTTGCTCCCATATTCATCACATACCACTGGCACGGGGTACCAACGGTGTGTCCGGTGCCCCATAAAAATGTTCTTGGCCGCCCTACCTGGCACGACCCCGTCCCGAGAGAGAGCACTAACTCTCCCCCATCACTAGTAATGCGGGCTCCAAGCTAGTATCGGCCGAGGTAATCAATAATGCCCTTTCCCATATAAGGGTAGAGTGGTTGCGCATGTAAGGTTGGAATAACGGTCGCAACTTAAACCAATCCATTTTTGAAAGCAACACACACACTTGCCTCGGTACACCACTTTGTCATCAAGCGGTTACCCATCTCATTATCTCCCTCAGGCATAAGTGGCACCCGACGGGGTTTTCAAAAAGTCCTTTGAAAATACTATGTCTCCATCACCATGCATATTCCCGTCCCTTTTTGCATAGCAACTACTTTAGCATCCTATCTACTCCCACCAGCATAACCCTCATAAGGAGGTAGGGTCATGCACAATGCAAGTATCAACGAGGAAGTAATGGAGGCAAACCATCAAAGTGGTTCCACCTCATCATGATTCCGTTGCAACAACAATATGATGCTATATGTCATGCATAAAAAGGGTTTCATAGACATGGTCAAAGGGCTGCTTGCCTGTTTTAACAAAGTCTTCGAGGTCTTCAAATAGCTCTGGTCCAATTCCAAGCATTTCGTCTACTTCGTCAACTATCGTTGAAAGCAACCATAATAAGCAACACAACAAGGCAGAAATAAAAGTGCTCCAAAAATATTGATTTGACTTTTCTAGGATACCTCTGGTCATGTGAGGAATGACCAAAGTGATTTCATTGGAATTGGATCAATGGATATTTCTGAACATTTTGATATGATGGAATCAAGGGGTTTATGGATTTGCAAGAAGTGTAGAGAAACATATTTTTGAAAAATGAGCAAAGGCACCCATTTAACAAACCATGATTTTAGAAGCATCTAGGAGTTGGTTTCACTGGATTTGGAGTTCAAATGATTTTCCTATGAATTTACAAAGTTGGCTATATATGAAGAAATAGACCATTATTTGAGGTGATACAGAAAGTATTAGTAAAAATGTTCAAAAACTAAGTTTTGAACTTATAGACATCTAGGATTTTGAATCATGGAATTTGGATCAAAAATGGGCTCTCTGTGATTTTCTAAAGTTTATGACAGAAATGGAAAAGTAAGATTTCATAAACATTTGTGAAGGAAATGTTTCTGGAAAAATGTGCAAATTGCACCCTGTGATAGAGAATGAATTTATGAACTAGTAGAAATTTGAATCATCGAATTTGGGCATGAAATGAATGAACTATGGATTTTAGAAACTCACTAGAAAAGAATAAAAAGAAATATAAGGCATTACCCTTATCCTGCGCACCGGTGAGAGATAGCCGTGGGCCGGCCCAGCTGCTCGGCCGCGCGGCGACAGGGGCAACGTCGAAGGCGTACCGGGGTAATACGCCTTCCCGCACGAGAGGCAACCCCGAGCTGGACCCGTGTCCACTTGCCAGCGTGGCCCGATGGGTGGAGCCACTAACGAGCGGGGCCCGCCCGTAGGTCATCGTCTTTGTCTTCCTCCCGCGCGCTCGCCTGGCCGAGGGAGCAGAGAGCCCCGACGACGACTGCCGGTGCTACGGGGCACCTCTGGCGACGCTCTGGCTATGGATGAGCTCGGCGTCGAGCGCCGCATCCATTCGTGTATGCCACGGCTGCCGGGGATGGTCGAGGCGATGGCGGCTTGGATGCCGGCGGACGGTGGCGTCGGGCGAGATTGGGCACGGCGCTACGGTGCGTCCTCGGACGAGGGAAAGAGCGTGGGAGCTCCGCCTTGCTCAGGGGAGCCTGCTGGTGGAGAGAGGAGAGGGAGAAGAGCTCGGGCTCGGCTGAATTTAGGTGGAGGCCGGCGGCTCGGCTCCGGCCATGGGGAGCGATGGAGGGCTCGGGGAGAGGTTTGGCTTCGTCCCGTGGGTCTCTGGGAGGGAGAGAGGGCGAGTGGTGAGGAGAGGAGGGCTCGGGGAGGCCCTTAAATAGGTGGGCGACGGTCCATCGAGGAATCGTGCGTCGGCGAGCTCGTTGCCATCACCACGGGTCACAGGAGCTCGTCGCGGTGTGTCTGGGGCGTTCCTGGATTCGGTCCAGAGCTAGGGGAGAGAAGAGAGAGAGAGCAGGGGGGCCAGGGGCACCGCGCGTGTGAGCTTGCTCACTGGTGCACTCGGGCGGCTGGCGCACGTGCGAGCAGGGGCAGGAGGAGGGAGAAGGAAGAGGGTGCCGACCGGCTGTCGTGTTGAGGACGCCGAGGAGCATCGTCGGGCGCGCTGGGGAGGCCCGAGGTGGCCGGAGGTGCTTGGCAGGGGGCGGCTACAGTGCGGGAGCGCACTGTAGCATGCTCTGGACCACGCCAATTGCATGCCAGGGCATGCCTTTGGCTTGTAGGGTGTGGCCACTTGTATCTAGGTTGTTTAGGGAGGAGTAAACAAAGGGGAGAGGGCCTTGGATGCCATGGACAGCCAGTAGGAGAGGAGAGAGGTTGAGGGAGAGAGGGAAATGGGCTGTCCAGAGAGAGAAAATGGGGTTTTACCCCTCCAATAATTGAGCAATGACTAGGGGAGAGTTACTGCAGGTAGGAGAAGACTAGGAGGAGCTGTGGTAAAAAGTTGAGCTCAAGGAGATTAGTGGAAGGGGTTAAAATGGTGTTTTTGGAAAAATGGCAGAAGGTGTTTGATGATGGTTTGGGCAAGAAAATTAATTCCACTTGCCATGAGAATTAACACGATGGAATGTCACATAGAAGTAGGATGTTCCACCAAGTTTGAGCTCATTTGGGCAAAGTAGCCAATGTAACTTTGGTAAACCCTAGAAATCAACAGAAATGGCTTTACCAAGATTTAGTCATGCAAATCTATTCTCCTTGATGCACCACTTGGTGTAGTGTCATCATTTGAGGTTATGAACATGTCCACAAAAGTTGAGATCAAAAGGAGAAAGTTGCCAATGTAGAGTTGTTCAAATTTGGTTCTGAACAGGAAGGGTTTTGGGGCACTTTGAGCAAGATAACATTCTCTCCAATTTGTGCCATTTGGTCTAGATGAATAATTAGACCATTTGAGCATGTTAACAAGGTTTGAGAACATTTGGACATGTTTGGCAATGTAAAGTTGCTCAAACTTCAAAATGGACAGAAATGGTTTTGAGGAGATCTCATGGGGTTATACTATTCTCCATGACATGATACTTGGCAAGATCATCCAACATGTCATATGTGACATGCTAGAATTTTCTTGGAATTTCTGGGGAATATTTCCTGTAGAAATATTTCAAATCCTTGAAATGGGCAGAAATGGTTTTTGAGGGATTTGACCAATATTTTGAACATGACCATGTGTTGAAGCTCTTATATATGGACAATATATGTCCATTGAGTTTCCCTGATTTTTGTAAAATATTTTTGAAACAATAAAATAATTTTTCCCTATTAAAGACCATTTCTGGCCTTAAGAAAAAGCTTTTAAATAAAATAGTAAAATAACTTTTAAAATTATATTTTGTGGTTTCTGGGTATCCTATATCTAATAGGAGTCAAACATATTTTTGGAAAGATTTTTACTGCCCTGAATTAAGTACTTGCAGTACAAATCTTAATTCAGGGGTTTTTGGAAAACTAATTTTTGAAAATACTTTTTGGCCAAAATATTTTTGCAAGAAATTGTTTTTATGTCCTACACACATGGCATGATCATTGGTCAAGGTTTTGGATCAAGGAGAAGGAATATAAGAGTTGGAGGATTTATTTGATTTTTAGAGCACTTGCAAACAACAGACAAAAACCAATCAAGGCAAGGTCCAAAACACTCAAAAGTTTTTGTCAAACCATATTTTATCATGATTGTTAGCTTTAGTGTAGTGGCATGAAACTCAGGGTGTGACAGACCTACCCCCCTTACAAGAATCTCGTCCCCGAGATTCCCAAACTAGGCGCGGAAAGGGATACAGAAACTTGGATCTGGGGTAGTCTTCAAGTCCTCATGTTGCTTCTGCTTCCGTGTAGTGCTCCATTGATCTTGAAGTACTTGATGGTGTGGCTTCATGTATGACACTCCTCTTGATCCAGGTTGCTAATGGGTAGCTCGCGGTAGGTTAGATTGGGCTGGAGGTCGATGGCTCGGTGATCGATGTCCTTGTAGAGGTCGGGCTAGTTAGGAAGTTGGAAACGTTTCCGGAGTGGTGTCGTGTGGGAAAACATTGTGCACAGTGTGCGACTCAGGTGATAACTCTAGCTGGTAGCTGTCTATTCTTCGTCTTGCGGTGATCTTGGAGAGGGCCGATAAATCTTGGTGTGAGCTTCCCTTTGACATGGAAATGCTTGGTTCCTCCGAGAGAAGTGGTTTGCAGATATGCCTAGTCTTTGATGCGGAGGTATACTTCTTGAAGATGGTGGTTGGTGTAGTTCTTCCTCCTAGACATGACGATCTTCAGATGTTCCTTGACCAGCTCAACGATTCTTCTTCCGTCTTTGGGTAGACAAGTATGTCATCAAAGAAAGATGACAACTAACTTGTCCAAGCACTCCATGAAGTCTATGTGGTACGCAAAGTGGGCTGAGGCATTGGTGATGGTCACGATTGAGCAATGGCCAAGGTCTTATTGATCTAGAGCCAAAGCCCAAGGTCAGGATCCGACCATGTTGTGGCTTAGTGAACATTTTATTATCTTATCCTTAAGCACGGTTTCTGAGATGCCAATAGTCTATCTAGTCCTTCAAACAAATAACCTTATACCATCAAAAGCATCATCTCGTATAGGCCAAATCCAATCATCACTCATGAGTTACCAAAGTCTCAGATAATTCCTCAGGGTCACTGATACAAACTCATGAAGTCATTTGTCCTCTATTCCTATATCCTCAAATTGGTCTTCCTTATGGCATCGTCAATTCTTGTGCTATATTAGGGTGACAATGTGCTTGCTCACTACGTCCACTAGTTCCATAATGAGCCCAGTGATAAGCAAGGTTACGGAGGCTTAACTGGTTCCCTTGCAATTCAGTGGATCAAGCACATGGTTAAAGATTCGATATGGGGTATCTTGTGAAGTCTCGAAGGGTCTAAGAATGGGTTTCTAGTCTGGAGGGTTAAATATAACTCTACGGGGTTTCACTTGGTCGAGGAGACGGTAGCAAAAGTCTTCATTGCCAGTTGGTTGCCGAGGTAGAATCCTTGGTGCATCTTGTCTTGCTGATCTTCAGTTGATGAAAGAGATGCGGGGGAAAAGTAGCATAGAGGAGGGGAATGCCTAAAGGGGGTTCTATAGTGCAAATGCAACCAAACGGGTGCCAAAAGGGCCAAACAAAGGAATACAAGGAAGGTGATATAGTCACGTACTTGTTGCCTAGGGCAAAAGTGCGACTTATATCAAAACACAATCAAATAAAAACAAGCAACACACAGTCATGGTTCTATTCGAACCTTCATACGGACTCGACTCCGCATAGGGGGTACACGACTCATCCTACCCTAGGGGTTCTCGGACTAAGTAGTCGTGCTTTACTTCGTGCCTCATGAAGTCTTCTGGATTTTTCCTCAGGTGTCGCTGCGTCTTTTGTAGTTGTTTGATGAAATGATCCGGGTTGGCCTGAAGAATCTTCAACACTTCTCGCCTGATGAGATGATGGGGTGAAGGTGGCTCCTCGTAGCTGGCATTGACTTGGTCTTCTCTTGTCCTCCTAATCATGATGATCGCTTTTGCCTTTTTAAGGTGTCGGCGGTTCCAGGTGGCCATCCTTTATGCAATGACATTAACAAGGCATAATAGAGGTCCAATCCGTCGGACACATTGTTGACAATATCGTCACCGAGAGTGGGGGATGAAGAGAACCGTTTTCCTACTCACTATAGTGAGGCGGACCAAATGGCTAGGTCCTCATCCACCGGTGGTCACCGATACAACAACAGTAGTGACAGGGTTACCCTATTAGCGATGTATATCATGATCTTGCATATCCTATGCCCTGATCGTCGTAGGCTAAGGTTGCATCATCTTGGGGCAGTGTCAAGGGTGTCACCATCTCCTGGGCCTTCAGGTCCTCATCCCTCGAGGATGTATCTTCTGTTGGTATCGTCTTGTTGTGATGTCGCCAATCTTGTGTTCAGGAGGTGTGGGTGAATGTCTGACAAGGCATCTTCCTTCTAGATTATCCGCGAGGATTACAAGGAATCCAGTGGTCAGGGGCATAAGGGTTCTAGCGACCAAAGGTTTTGAAGGGGGAGAGATCAATAAGGAAAGTATACCTTAGTTTTCGAAAAAAAACTAAGAAGGGAAGAGAAGTATAGATAGTTTTGAAAACTAGTAATAGTTTTGAAAATAGTTTTACCCTAACTAACGACCATGCAAACTAAGGCTTCCTACAGTCAGGATGGCTCTGATACCAGCTCTGTGGGGACCCCGACTCATAAGTCATGATCACCGAATGCACGTGTACAGTGATCCCAGAGATCAATGCTCACTGAACACACAGAAGCTGAATAACAAGAGTCTTACATCCATACATACCGTATTACACAAGTAGGACCATTATGGTCAAGTCTTGAGTATAACATCGCAGCCGAAATCTTCGTCGATAACTTGGACCCATGCCATCTGCCTTAACCCTACAGGCATTCTGACTGGGAAGCGTCATAGCTCACATGTTCGTCACCGAGGTACTCTTCTTCATATCATGTTCTTTCATGCCTGGCCAATAAAATAACCAGTGGCAAGCCAATGAGTACTTTGAATGTACTCGCAAGCAACCCATGTTTTGGTTCAAGATACAACAATGCATGATATAGGTAAATTTTTGCGGAAAGCTAGTTTTTGAGTGCAATGACATGTTCAACAACTCGTAAGACATGCATCAGGAGAATTCAAGTAACCAAGAGGACAGGTTACAGATATCAACACAAAGGGAGTGGGCTCCAACCCAACTCATCCATGTCAAGTCCTTTGACTTGACCCAAGTAGTTCTTCCCACACACACTGGTTTGTAAACAAGTGGACGTAGCCCAAGAGCGGTTACCCAACTGTCCTTGACCGTGGACACGGCTATTCGAATAGTTTTACACTCTGCAGAGGTTGCACACTTTACCCACAAGATCCGGGGAACTTCCGTGTCATCCACGACCCGCGGTACCTCAAGTACCCGGGGTAAGCACCCGATCACTATCTTTCCCTAGACGACACTAACATGGAGTCCACTCGATTGGTAGTAACCCCCGTGCCCAACATTTCACAACTTAAAAATTGTGGAGCCTTGCTCCCATATTCATCACATACCACTGGCACGGGGTACCAACGGTGTGTCCGGTGCCCCATAAAAATGTTCTTGGCCGCCCTACCTGGCACGACCCCATCCCGAGAGAGAGCACCAACTCTCCCCGTCACTAGTAATGCGGACTCCAAGCTAGTATCGGCCTAGGTAATCAATAATGCCCTTTCCCATATAAGGGTAGAGTGGTTGCGCGTGTAAGGTTGGAATAACGGTCGCAACTTAAACCAATCCGTTTTTGAAAGCAACACACACACTTGCCTCGGTACACCACTTCGTCATCAAGCGGTTACCCATCTCATTATCTCCCTCAGGCATAAGTGGCACCCGACGGGGTTTTCGAAAAGTCCTTTGAAAATACTATGTATCCATCACCATGCATATTCCTGTCCCTTTTTGTATAGCAACTACTTTAGCATCCTATCTACTCCCATCGGCATAACCCTCATAAGGAGGTAGGGTCATGCACAATGCAAGTATCAACGAGGAAGTAAAAGAGGCAAACCATCAAAGTGGTTCCACCTCATCATGATTCCGTTGCAACAACAATATGATGCTATATGTCATGCATAAAAAGGGTTTCATAGACATGGTCAAAGGGCTGCTTGCCTGTTTTAACAAAGTCTTCGAGGTCTTCAAATAGCTCTGGTCCAACTCCAAGCATTTCGTCTACTTCGTCAACTATCGTTGAAAGCAACCATAATAAGCAACACAACAAGGCAGAAATAAAAGTGCTCCAAAAATATTGATTTGACTTTTCTAGGATACCTCTGGTCATGTGAGGAATGACCAAAGTGATTTCATTGGAATTGGATCAATGGATATTTCTGAACATTTTGATATGATGGAATCAAGGGGTTTATGGATTTGCAAGAAGTGTAGAGAAACATATTTTTGAAAAATGAGCAAAGGCACCCATTTAACAAACCATGATTTTAGAAGCATCTAGGAGTTGGTTTCACTGGATTTGGAGTTCAAATGATTTTCCTATGAATTTACAAAGTTGGCTATATATGAAGAAATAGACCATTATTTGAGGTGATACAGAAAGTATTAGTAAAAATGTTCAAAAACTAAGTTTTGAACTTATAGACATCTAGGATTTTGAATCATGGAATTTGGATCAAAAATGGGCTCTCTGTGATTTTCTAAAGTTTATGACAGAAATGGAAAAGTAAGATTTCATAAACATTTGTGAAGGAAATGTTTCTGGAAAAATGTGCAAATTGCACCCTGTGATAGAGAATGAATTTATGAACTAGTAGAAATTTGAATCATCGAATTTGGGCATGAAATGAATGAACTATGGATTTTAGAAACTCACTGGAAAAGAATAAAAAGAAATATAAGGCATTACCCTTATCCTGTGCACCGGTGAGAGATAGCCGTGGGCCGGCCCAGCTGCTCGGCCGCGTGGCGACAGGGGCAACGTCGAAGGCGTACCGGGGTAATACGCCTTCCCGCACGGGAGGCAACCCCGAGCTGGACCCGTGTCCACTTGCCAGCGTGGCCCGGTGGGTGGAGCCACTGACGAGCGGGGCCCGCCCGCAGGTCATCGTCTTCGTCTTCCTCCCGCGCGCTCGCCTGGCCGAGGGAGCAGAGAGCCCCGACGACGACTGCCGGTGCTACGGAGCACCTCTGACGATGCTCTGGCTATGGATGAGCTCGGCGTCGAGCGTCGCATCCATTCGTGTATGCCACGGCTGCCGGGGATAGTCGAGGCGACGACGACTTGGATGCCGGCGGACGGTGGCGTCGGGCGAGATTGGGCATGGCGCTACGGTGCGTCCTCAGACAAGGCAAAGAGCGTGGGAGCTCCGCCTTGCTCAGGGGAGCCTGCTGGTGGAGAGAGGAGAGGGAGAAGAGCTCGGGCTCGGCTGAATTTAGGTGGAGGCCGGCGGCTCGGCTCCGGCCATGGGGAGCGATGGAGGGCTCGGGGAGAGGTTTGGCTTCGTCCCGTGGGTCTCTGGGAGGGAGAGAGGGCGAGTGGTGAGGAGAGGAGGGCTCGGGGAGGCCCTTAAATAGGCGGGCGATGGTCCACCGAGGACTCGTGCGCCGGCGAGCTCGTTGCCGTCACCACGGGTCACAGGAGCTCGTCGCGATGTGTCTGGGGCGTTCCTGGATTCGGTCCAGAGCTAGGGGAGAGAAGAGAGAGAGCAGGGGGGCCAGGGGCACCGCGCGTGTGAGCTTGCTCACTGGTGCACTCGGGCGGCTGGCATGCGTGCGAGCAGGGGCAGGAGGAGGGAGAAGGAGGAGGGGGCCGACCGGCTGTCGTGTTGAGGACGCCGAGGAGCATCGTCGGGCGCGCTGGGGAGGCCCGTGGTGGCCGGAGGTGCTTGGCAGGGGGCGGCTATAGTGTGGGAGCGCACTGTAGAGCGCTCTGGAGCACGCCAATTGCATGCCAGGGCATGCCTTTGGCTTGTAGGGCGTGGCCACTTGTGTCTAGGTTGTTTAGGGAGGAGTAAACAAAGGGGAGAGGGCCTTGGATGCCCTGGACAGCCAGTAGGAGAGGAGAGAGGTTGAGGGAGAGAGGGAAATGGGCTGTCCAGAGAGAGAAAATGGGGTTTTACCCCTCCAATAATTGAGCAATGACCAGGGGAGAGTTACTGCAGGTAGGAGAAGACTAGGAGGAGCTGTGGTAAAAAGTTGAGCTCAAGGAGATTAGTGGAAGGGGTCAAAATGGTGTTTTGGAAAAATGGCAGAAGGTGTTTGATGATGGTTTGGGCAAGAAAATTAATTCCACTTGCCATGAGAATTAACACGATGGAATGTCACATAGAAGTAGGATGTTCCACCAAGTTTGAGCTCATTTGGGCAAAGTAGCCAATGTAACTTTGGTAAACCCTAGAAATCAACAGAAATGGCTTTACCAAGATTTAGTCATGCAAATCTATTCTCCTTGATGCACCACTTGGTGTAGTGTCATCATTTGAGGTTATGAACATGTCCACAAAAGTTGAGATCAAAAGGAGAAAGTTGCCAATGTAGAGTTGTTCAAATTTGGTTCTGAACAGGAAGGGTTTTGGGGCACTTTGAGCAAGAGAACATTCTCTCCAACTTTGCCATTTGGTCTAGATGAATAATTATACCGTTTGAGCATGTTAACAAGGTTTGAGGACATTTGGACATGTTTGGCAATGTAAAGTTGCTCAAACTTCAAAATGGACAGAAATGGTTTTGAGGAGATCTCATGGGGTTATACTATTCTCCATGACATGATACTTGGCAAGATCATCAAACATGTCATATGTGACATGCTAGAATTTTCTTGGAATTGCTGGGGAATATTTCCTGTAGAAATATTTCAAATCCTTGAAATGGGCAGAAATGGTTTTTGAGGGATTTGACCAATATTTTGAACATGACCATGTGTTGAAGCTCTTATATATGGACAATATATGTCCATTGAGTTTCCCTGATTTTTGTAAAATATTTTTGAAACAATAAAATATTTTTTCCCTATTAAAGACCATTTCTGGCCTTAAGAAAAAGCTTTTAAATAAAATAGTAAAATAACTTTTAAAATTATATTTTTGTGGTTTCTGGGTATCCTATATCTAATAGGAGTCAAACATATTTTTGGAAAGATTTTTACTGCCCTGAATTAAGTACTTGCAGTACAAATCTTAATTCAGGGGTTTTTGGAAAACTAATTTTTGAAAATACTTTTTGGCCAAAATATTTTTGCAAGAAATTGTTTTTATGTCCTACACACATGGCATGATCATTGGGCAAGGTTTTGGATCAAGGAGAAGGAGTATAAGAGTTGGAGGATTTATTTGATTTTTAGAGCACTTGCAAACAGCAGACAAAAACCAATCAAGGCAAGGTCCAAACCACTCAAAAGTTTTTGTCAAACCATATTTTATCATGATTGTTAGCTTTAGTGTAGTGGCATGAAAATCAGGGTGTGACAGAGGGTTCACTGGTTTGCTGCGGTGTGAGGCTGTCATCGCCGCAGAATAACAGGGGGTGTGGGTGAGTAGAGGGATGGTCTGGACAGCGGTGGGAGTAGTAGGGGGCGGTGAGGCCTCCGCCGCATCGCAGCCAGCCACAGGAGGTAGGAGCATGAGGCACGACCGGCGCTGGTTTGGGCGGCTGGAGCAAGAAGACCAGAGGTTGAGGAAGCACTATGGCCGTTGGATGGACATCGTACGGTCACTAGAGCTAGAGTCGTGCATATTGACTAAGTTGACAAAGCCCTCCGTCCTCGTCAACTTAGTAGGCCCACAAGTCAGCCTGCCACTATACTGGGTCCCAGCTAACAGGGGATTATTCATTTTTTTGTGCGTAATAAGGAGGCACTTCCTTGCGTGCGAAGATATAGCTGGTGGGTCCGAGCTATCAGCGGCGGTAATGTTTTTTTCGCGAAATACAGAGGCCCTTTTGGTGGGTCCCTGATGTCAGGTGGAGGAATCATTATTTTGCGCGTAATAAGGAGGCATTTCCTTGCGTGCGGCCGTGAACCCAGTTGTCGTCCTCTCCACGTAAAGTCCACTTCAGATGCATGTCGGTCGTTGACCACGTTGACCAGGCCGCGCCGAGAGCACCAGGGCGGTGGATGACGGCGAGGCCTAGGAAGGGAACGACACAGAGGCAGGGAAGACTCGGCAGTTGTTTCCCACGCGGAGGGGAGTACGATTGTACGAGGATTTACTGGTTCGTCTGCCATCGCCGGAGAATAACAGCAGGTGTGGGTGAGTAGAGGGATGGCTAGGCCAGTGATGGGAGTACGGTGGGGCAGTGAGGCCTGCGCGGCAGCAAAGCCGACCGCGGGGAGGGGGGTGCAGGCAATCCCGCCGGCGCCTGTTTGAGCGGTTGGAGCAGGAAGAGCAGAGATTGAAGAAGCATGACGGCCGTTGGATGGCCATCCAACAGTCATTGCTTGTGCGTCAACCTTTTTTAGGAAAGCCTCAAATCTATGGAAAACAGCATACAGCCCATCTGCCATTATTTCTAATAATTTACAGCCCATTTGCTAATTATTAAGGTTTTTTTTGGAGCCCATATTCTTTTTGTTAGCATTACAGCCCATATTGTGGCCACGGTTAAAAAATTATATGAAATTTTGCATATTTCGGTGCGGTCCGAACTGTTTTTAATCCCGAAATTTCGACTCGCATTCAAATTGATTTTAAAAATAAATGTATATCAATATAAAATCCAACAAATTCTCCATGCATAAAAATTAATGTAATTTCAAATCTCGAAATGAAAAAAAGATATTTGAAACTAATTGTCGGTTTGATATGTTTTAAAAATGTACAGCCCATTTCTCATTACTGATGGGCCATTTTCTCGGCCAGTCGAATAAAAGCTCTCCTCGTCTTGAAAGATTGGCAGCCCAACAGGCCTGACAAAGCGACTTACTTGGCAAATCACAAAAAAATTGGGTTGTGGCTGTGGACCCAGCTGTCAGCCTCTCCACGTACAGTACTCTTCTGATGGAATGTCGTTGACCACGTTAACCACGCCGCACCGAGAGCACCAAGGCGATGGACGATGGTGAGGCCTAGGAAGGGGACGACGCGGAGCTAGGGAAGACGTGGCAGTGGATGCCCACGCGGAGAGGAGTACGAGGGTTCACTGGTTCGGCTGCGGTGTGAGGCTGCCGTCGCCGTAGGGCCTGGCTAGCGGTGGGAGTAGTAGGGGGCGATGAGGCCTCATCGGTAGCACAGCCGGCCACTGGAGGCAGGAGCAGGCGGTCTCCCCGGCGCTGGTTTGGGCGGCTGGTGCAAGAAGAGCAGCGATTGAAGAAGCAGCAGGACCGTTCGATTCAAATCCAACGATTACTGCTGCTAGAATCGTTTATTGACTAAGTTGACAAGCCCTACGTACGCGTCAACTTAGTAGGCCCACAGGTCAGCCTCCCAACCGGTGCGCCCTAGATGTCAGTGGGAGGAATCATTTTTTTTGCGTAATAAGGAGGCAGTTGATTGCGTGCGGCCTGGCCAGCAGAGGCAGTAGGGTGGGCTGGGGAAGCCTGCGCGGCATCATAGCGGGCCACAAGAGGAGGGATTAGGCAGTCCCGCCGGCGCTAGTTTAGGCGGCTGGAGCAGGAAGATCAGAGATTGAAGAAGGACGTCGGCCGTTGGATGGACATCCAACACTAACTGCTGCTAGAATCGTGTGTTCACTGACAAAGCCTTGCGTAAACAAGCCAACCTCGAAATCGGTGGCATGTACAGCCCATTTGCTATTATTTTTATAATTTTTACTCATTTTCTAATTCATATGGAATTTATTACAGCCCGTTTTCCATTTTTAGAATTGCTGGCCATTTTCTGGTCAGTACGAGGGTCAAAAAAATTAACTAAATATGTGGGAAATTTTGAAAATTCGCAAATTTTTGCTGGGGAACGAAATATTCTTAATCCAAAAATTAATAGCCATACTAAAACAAATTTAAACATAAATTAGTACTATGTCATGTTAAATCCAATGAAATATGTATAAGATATCAGTGAAGAACAAAAACAAAAAAAGAAACTTATATCCCATTTGCTATAAATTTTTTGGAATTTTCAACCCCTTTTGATATTACTTTTAACAGACATTGACCATACTCTTAAGCCAGGCCGGAATGCATCCCTCCTCGTCTTGAAAGATTTGCAGCCTAGTAATTCTGAGAAAACAAATAGGCCTAGCTTGGGTATTCTTCAAAAAGAAATAGTGGGCTACCTATTTTCCCAAAGAACTGGTGCATGAGCATTTATCTTTATTTATTTATTTACTTATTTATGTTTAGGGGACCATGAGCATATACCTACGCCAGATTCATGTGAGAGCCTCCCTTCCAGTTAATTATGGGCTTCTCTATTGGGCCTTCATCAGTGGGCTGCATGTTATCAACAAGTGGAAAATGTGTTCCGAGTTTCAAAAAAAATGTGTTCCATACGATAAATAGTATGCGCTACGTACGGTACGGGGCACTAAAGGATCGAACCGTGCAACGACTTCCAAAACATTGTGTTTGTCATTCTAACAACACATTTATTCAACCAACAGATGAAATATACTACTGATTGTACATTGAAAACAGTAGCAGCAACCAGGGCTGGGGGTGCAATAGAAGCAGTAAGCAGGCCAGAAGAGTGAAGACGCAGCTCTCTCTTCCAAACCAAACATCAGCCATCATTACAAAAGGGCTACCAAAAAAGAACAAGTGTACGCATCAAACTAAATAAAGATCCTACTACACCAAGTGTACGCATCTAACTAACTGGCTCAGTTAGACATTACTATTTAATAAGCTGTGGAGATTGGCTGACGGCTTGAACCAGATGGGTGCCTGACGGGGGAAACTCCAGCCAGCAGGTCGAAGTATGATACTTGCGACCCTCTCTCCTACTTTGGGCTGCAGAGCGTGGCGGCACATATCAGGGTATGGTGCATGCAGAGACGCATGGTACGCTGTGTACACACAGTTTTGCCTGATGAATGAAACGACGCTGCAATCATGATCCTTGCCGTCGATTATCTCCTGGTTAATTGGATAATTCAGTCCGACAAACAGAGAGCGTGTACCAAGGCTACTTACCAGCCTCCAGTCAAAAATTCCTGAAGGCCCAGAGAAGCTGGGATCCTGCTCAAAGACCTTGCAGTGACTGTGATTGTATTCCGCGAAACAACACATCCGATACGTGCGAACGATCATCAATCTTTCGCCGTCGTCTGATCGATCTAGGAACCACCTGCAACTGCCATGCCGCTTTTCTTTGAAAGGTTCTGGGATTAGGAAGGGTAGTGACACCAGGCGGCCTACAACATCATATCAAGTTGGAGTCAAATAAAAAAGGGCTCTTGGTTTAGTCAATCTTAAGAACAACATGTTATGAGCATGAATATTTTTTTAGCAAATGTTGACAGTAATATAAGCAAGCCATCATGATATCATAGGAAAGTAACATACTGCTGTAACAGCCGTTTGTAGCGATGACTAGAGTAGGCCAGCAATACGTCCAGCCATAGAAGGAGTCGACAGCGTAAATGAAGACCTTGTGTTCAATGGCATCAGAGAACCATGGAGGATGTATGATCCTGCAATGGACGTGCAAATTTATCCACTTACCGTGGTGACCTGTCAGATAGGCGAGACCGCGGTTGAAGAACGCAATTAGCCTGAAGTCTTTATAATTCGCAGATCTTGTGGGCACTTGGCAGATTACAACCTTGAGCAAATCAAACTTGGTATCATGTTGGCTACTGTAAGATCCCGAGTATTCTGGGCCGCGGTGCCAAAGCAGTGCAATGTTAATCGAAGGAAGGGGGATCAATCGCCTGGTGTAGACCTCCACGAGCATCCAGCTGTCGCGACCGTCGATGAGCACCATCCAAGATGTGTTCATGCCGACCCAGTACATACCGTTAATGTAGTTGAGGCTGACGAGGATCGGATCGCAGTCAAGGGGGTTGATGCTCGCCACCCTATGATCGTTATGGTGCGTGACATGCCGTTTCTGAAGATTAGGCGGCATCACCAAGCAAGGAGCTGGCTTAAAAAGCTCCGGCCTGAGGGCTTTGAGTAAACGGTACAGCCCCGACGAGCATGCGGCGAGCAGCATGGTACTGAGATTGTCCACACGCGAAACAATGAGCTTGATTACCTCTGTGGGGAGCGAATTCCAGCCACTCTTTCAGCGGACGCTGCTCGGTTCTGCCATTGTTAGTGCTTGGGTTTCGGATGAGGGGGGAGGCGCCTTAGCGGGGATGGAAGATTGGATGAGATTATGTGCGGACAAAGATGGAGAAGCGAATATGTGCTGCGGGAAGTGGACATGTGATGATGACTATAGCATGCCGCTTGACTTACAAGACACATACCAGTAGCGTAGGGTCATGTCGATGCCAGACAACTTGCTTGAGTGATCACAGTACTGCTACTCCCTACAATGCTATGCCCTAACTTGCTTGAGTAGAGTAGTACAGTAGGACTCTGCTCTACTACTAGCACCGGAGGAGTAGTATATTCTAATCTAAAATAGTTACAAACTTCAATGCCCGAGCATGGAACGACTACGAACCGTGCTCAAAGACCGTGTCTACGTGGTGTTTGGACATGGGCGACAACCTCAACGCCAACGGTGCTGCTCACGTTGCATCGTATGTGTTTTTGTCCTTCTTGTTTGAAATCGTGGTAGAATTCATGTTTCTACTCTATATCCTACTACTATGCTAGTCCACATGATTAGTTGCGAATGACGACTTCTTCTCCGACCTCGGCAACCTCATCCTCGACGACATGGGCGACAACGTCAACGCCAGCAACCAGTGAGATACAGGGTGTAGGAAGCGGTTTGGGAATTTGCATGCCTTTCCAACCAGTGAGATACTCCGTACAAAGTACGACAGAGAAATAACCACAGAGAAGGAAGCTAAAAGTAAACAATCAAACGAGCATTTTTGCATTTGTTTTGCATTGAATCATTTCACAAGCTTGACTAGTGATGTTTTTCTACTTTTACAAAAACCGCATCATAATGTTAAAACGTGCATGTGCACGTACATAAGTAATAGTAGTACTCCATCCGTCTAGGTGTATAAGTCTTCCCTCCTTCTTGGTCACGGTGCACAACCGAAGATGACTTATTGACCTGGACGGAGGGAGTAGCACAGTCTGCAAGCATATATCAAGAAGACGTGTAGTGCGATAGTATATAGTAAAGTTTGTGCTATATGCACGTACTTGCAAAATGCGTACGAATGCACAAGGTTTCCAGACTTTCCCTTTTACATACTTAATTAAGGACGCTAAAAATTCCTGATCGTTCGGGATTTATCATTTGCGTCCCAAAACTAATGAGATCGCCTTACGAAACTAAAATTATACTCCTCCTAAAAGCCACGGCGCTCGCAGGAGCACTTGCGGCGTGCCACGAGTGCCCTGGTGCGTGGCCGTTTCCCAGCGCACGGACACAACGCCTCTTCCTCAGCCTCGCAACTCGCAAGGTGTTGATTGGCGACTTGCCGGCGAGCGAGCGCAATCTCACCGGTGTGGTGATCCGGCGCCAATAGGTACTCCTCCTTGCTGGAAGCTGCACCCGGTCCACATACCGCCAAGCGTAGATGAGGTGCTTGGGCCCGACTGCACTCAGGGCGTCGGCACGGGCGTCCTCCGCCACCCTCACAGCCCTCGCACGAGCCTTCTGCCGAAGAGCCAATTGCCTGACTCTCTCGGACGCGACATAGGCCTCCCAGGCAGCTTGTTCCGCTGTGCGCTTCTCTTCCTCGGCCTTCTTCTCCACCTCTATTTCGGCGCGCTCTGCTAGAGGCAAAGCCTCCCACAAGGCAACATCCATTTCTTTCCAAAGCTCCTCAAGGCTGGGGGGGGCTCGGCGGGTGGTGCGATGTTCTCCTCGTAGCGGCGAGCCGACGCATCCTCCGGTGCGCGTGCTGGCGAGATTTGGAATGCCGACGCGTCCACCTCGACGCATCACGGCGAGGAGCGGAATGCCGGCGCGTCCTCCTCGACTAGTGGCGGCGAGGAACGAAATGGCAACACGTCACGTAGTGGCGAGGACCGGAACACCAACGCGTCCTCCTCGACTAGTGGCGGCGAGGAACGGAACGGCGATGCGTGACCGTCCGCGCGGTGCAGCGAGGGGCTCCTAGGGCTTGGGAGGGGCGATGCCATGGTGGTCGACATGAGAGGGAGGGGGAGGATATAGCGATGAATGTGAACGTGAGGGGGAGGAGATAGCGATGTCGTGGGAGGTGCAGTATTTATAGCGAGCAATGGCACACCTACGTAAGAAATGGACTAAGCTGCACTGGCTTAACTGTCGGTCCAGTTGCGTCACTGACATGTGGGCCAGACCCCTATTGGGCCCATATGTCAATGACCGAATGCACCTGCAGTTAAGTAACAACTACGTGGGCATATTTGTTGGAGTAAATTACGGGGGAGCGAAGGGGTGGAAATATTGCTGGTCACAACGGATTGGACGAGCGTGGGGGGAGGAGAGTCATGCATGCAGATTTTTTCACACGGGGTGGAGTGGTGGGACCACCGGAGGGAGAAGGAGAGTTTGGCAGGCATATTGTTTCCACACATGGAGAGGAAAAAATTTGGAGACGAACGGGCTTCCTGCACGTATGGGAAACGGTGCATAATAAGTCATCTTGCATGTCGGGCTAGGTATAGTCTCAAGTCATTAAAAACAAACACGCCCCACACATGTTCATATTTCAAGGTGCACTAAATTATTGCATGCGATGATTAAGGCTGGCCATAATGGTGGTATCTTAGCTGGTATCATGCACACGGGAATAGCAAACATGCTGATGTGGCAAAGAATTAAAGAAGAGAGGGGGGTTAGAGTAACTAGAGTTCATGCATGCATTGGTAAACACATTTTTTTGTGGAGAACGACAGCACTAGTTGAGTACTTTTGCAGACTTCAAAAACTATTCCACAATGTGTCAACATTCACAATGTCAAATCAATATTTTTACACTCATTATAAAACGTAGTTCTTATACTCCCTCCTTCCATCTATATAGGGCCTAATGCGTTTTTCGAGGCTAACTTTGACCAAATGTTAGAGCAATAATATATGACATGCAACTTACACAAAGCACATCATCAAATTCGTATGTGAAAGGAGCTTTCAATGATATAATTTTCACATTATGCATGTCATGTAGTATTAATTTTATCAATAGTCAAAGGCGGTCTTGAAAAACGCATTAGGCCCTATATAGATGGAAGGAGGGAGTACTCATTATAATCAGTACTCCCTCCGTCTAGGTGAGCAAGTCATCTTAGATTGTGCACTGTGACCAAGGAGGAGGGGAAAACGAGAGATCTTAATGTTTATTTGCTAATTAATAGCATTGCATGCAATGAACTAACCACTGCATGTCGTGTTTGGTAGTCTCAAGTCATTAAAAGCATGCACACCCACATCTCCTATTGGTTGATATGTCAAGAAACAAGAAACGAGGTAGAAGTTAATGCACCGCGCCTAAGTGTTTTGGGAGTATTGTAGATATTGATATTTTTAGTATAAATTTGGTCGTGGGATTTCATTGATGCCTGTCAAAGCGTTGACAGGTCTGCTATGCGTGACCTGAAGATGAAAGCGTTGAGCATCTCGAAGTTGATCAACAATCTTCAATTGTCAAAGATTAGCCGTTCGGCCAATAAGGTGGCACACTTAATCGCTAAGTATAGCTTTGACAATAGATTAGATGGTATTCTTGTAAATAACGTACCGCCCTGTGTGGTGAATATTGTATCGAATGAGTGTACTGGTGTGGCTGGTTAATTAATATAAGGTGGTGTTCAAAAAAAGTATAAATTTGGTCAAACACTTTGCAAACGGTTGACGGGAGTAAAAAGGACCAGAGGGAGTATCATGCATGCGGAGTAGGCAAAAAAATTGCTTGTCTAAAAAAGGCAAAAAAATTGCTCATTTATAGCCGGTCGAAGTCTCAAAGGGCGCGACCGCGCGAGGGAGGCGAAGGTCGTGGGAGGCGCGACGTTTGACGGAATTAAGTGAAGTTACATCCACGCGCCGGCATGGCGTGCGAACAGGCAGAAGCTATACCGTCAGGCCTACGATATGGGTCTAGTAGACATGACATCTAGTGGGTCCCGCATAGTTCTCGAGAACTCTTTGGGGGCTTGCAGCCGTTTATCCACCGGGCAAGCCAGCAACCCCACGCCGTTCGCACGCCCTACTCGTCCCCGTCTTCTACCTTACAACAGTTCGCTCCCAGTCGTCCCGTCCTTTCACATTAGTTCGCTCCCAGTTTTTTTTGCGGGGTACAACAGTTCAACTTCTCCTAACCCTCCTCCAAAATCCATGGCCTCCCAAATCTCCATGGTCGCCGCTGAGTACCAGGTTAGAGCCATCACCGGCGATCAGTTCATCGTCATCTACACACGTGGATCCGAGACGGTGAAAGCATGGCTTGCTCGCTTCCTACGCATGTTCAACAGTTCAACGGATGAGTGGGTCGCTGGGCTAGATGTTGAGTACACCACAGTCCTGGGACGAGAGAAGGATCTAAAGGACGAAGAGAGGAAGAAGCCCGCCGTGATCCAGGTTTGCGTACATAACGTTTGCTTGGTCTACCACATATGCCATGCCGACGTTGAGTGCCAGGATTTTAAGAACTTCCTCAAGGACAAAAGAGTGAAATTCGTTACTGTAGGCTTTAAGAACGACAGTGACGTCCTGCGTCGGATAGGTCTCGTTGTAGGCCAGCCCTTCGATCTCCAGAAGGCAAGCCTGGTGTCCTCCTCTCAACCTTCAATGCTGACCCTGGCAGCAGCCATGATTGATCCTTCGTACGCTAAACTGAAGAAACCTCATCACGAGTTTCATCATGCATGGGAGTCGAAGACATTAGATGAAGATCACATCCTGTACGCAGCAATGGATGCCTACCTTTGTTTAAATATCTACAAGGGTTGGATGAAGAAGCAGAGCCCAGTGTCCGGTTCAAGCAAAGAAGCGTCGGCGAAGAGGAAGAGGAAGAGGGACGAGGACGAAGTCGAGGACGTGGACTCGGACTCCAAGTAGGTGGCAGTGCCGTCGCTCATGCTGGTTCTACTGCAGTGTCAAGCGGACTAGTTGCTTATTAGTTTATTTTCAAGGGTGTGTTGTGCTAAGGCCCCATTAGAACTATGTTTATGTTCTTTCTCGTTATTTGAACTCTTTAGTACGTACAGTAGTACTAGTACTATGTCTTACTACTGTTCTTCTTGCAGTTGGTACTACTGCTCGTATCTTCGTGTTCCTACTGTACTTAATACGTTCGTACTAGTAGTATAATTTGGGTCAGTCGATTTGTGAAAGAAGTTCGACGGAGCGAAGGAAGAAGATGGCAGAAGAGGTGGAAGAAGCCCTTCTAGCCATCCATGTTGCATCAAACGGCTCACATGAGTCGACTGACCCAAATTGCTCCTTCAGATTGCAGGATCCACATGGCATTCAAGGTCTCGAAGGTAGATTTCGCGTCCGCACCCGGTTTGCGGGCTCGACGCGCACGCGACCGACTTCCGCCGCGAAGCCACCATGCGCGCCTCCTCCGCGCGGGTGGAGACAATGACACGCTAGTTCCTCCTCGCCAGCGTGCTGGAGAACGCACTCGTCCTCCTCTTCGTACGCTGCGTGCATAGATGCGGCTCCACCAGCTGCTCACATGCTTGGCAGCGCGGCAGCATCGCGAGGAGGGACTGCAGACGAGGTGAGCGGGCGAGCCTTCGGCTTCATGGCACAGGGATGGCGGCGACACGGCGGTGATCGACGAGAAATTGTTGGCCGGAGCAGGCGGGCTCCGGCATGCGCAACGGCGGCGGCGGCATATTGATGAGTGCGCGTGTGGGAGCTTACTTTAGTTTTATATATAAGGTTGGTCAAACTTAAAAGAAAACCATACTAGTACATGTAAACATTAGACTTAGGCAGCGCTTTTATTAGTTACTAGCTTATGTTCTTGCCCATTGTGACCAGCCTTAGTACCACGGCCACAATACAGAATCATGTGCAAGCGCGTGAACCGTGGCCGCGCGGTCGATCGAACGGTGCGTCACCGTGTCGCGCTCGAAGGACATCCACCGAACCTTTTTGTGTGTGTGAAAACAATCCTCGAATATTACTCAACTTTTTTTCCTGTGAAAGTTCTTGACGCTGCAATATTTCCATATATTTGAATTTTCCAGTTCGTGTTTATTTGGATTTGGACGTTTTAGGTGCGCCCGAGTTTTTTTAATACTAATTTTGTGTGTGTGACTGAGAGAGAACGTGTGTATGTGTCCATATGTGTGTTGTGGCGGAAGGGCAATGTGGAGACGGTGTGCGTGTGATACAGACATAGAGAGGTGTGAATGTGCAAATGATTGTGCATGAGTGAGACATAGACAAATTCCGGTATGTTGTGTATACATGAGAGAACGGTCTTCTAGTTTACTTGTGTGTGTGTGTGTGTGTGTGAGAGAGAGAGAGAGAGAGGAGCATCCGTAACACAACAACCATCTCTCTGGATTCGTCCATCCCTCGCACGGTCGCATGCAACACATGCATCAACGCGCACATTCTGACACCCTCACCCGGCCCCTGCCCACCTCAAGGCTCGCACAATCTCTTCGTGAATACCCATTTCTCTCCTTAGGTTTGTTTTCTCTCAATATCTGACACACACACATAGAGAGAGAGAGACACCCGCAGCACAACACACGCACACACACTCCCCCGAGCACACAATTCATCCCCATCCAAGGTTATAAGGCGACCACTCTCGCTTGTGCTTCTTTGCACCCCAACATGCACAACACCTCAATCTTCAAAGAGGGCAACGAGTAGATCGGAGACGGAGACCACACCGCGCTAGAGAATGCGGGGTCATTTGGAAGTAGGGTGATGTGACGACGGCTGACTGACTCCTCCCCCCACCCTCTCTCTCTCTTGCACAAAATTACCAATCCCTCTCTCCCCCGCACAAAATTGTCAATCCCTCAACCCACGAGATCCTTCCCCTCTCGTCCATGTTTTTCCTGCTCTCTCATCAAACATGTTGTCTCTTCTCCTTCCACGTATACAGAATCCAGATGCACACGCATCTCATGTATATTACATGTATGCATCTTTCTCACAGACCTAACTTCTTCCTCTCTCTTTCTCTCTCTATCTCTCTCTCTCTCTGTCTCGTTAGGTTTGTCTCCTACTCTCTCGTCCACATACATACAATCTTTCCCGCCCTATCTGCTCCATCTTCAAAAGCTCTCTCTGCACGTTTCATTCACACATTGGGATATGTCAAAATGTTGCTTCTATAATGGCTGATGTAGAGTTATGGTTGTTCTTGTTGCATCCTACAAAGTAATAACTATGAAATGCATTTAGATTCTCATTTGACTGGGATTATGTGAGTTTGAGCATGTTGTGAAGTACTATAGACCTTGTATACATCTTGGGATTCGACAATGATTGTAACTATTGAATTGTATAGACCATTACATTCAAAGTCAATAGCCTAATATATTTATTTCACAATTTCAACAAATGATTAGTTCACTACAAACTAAGAAAACAAATGTGTACTCCCTCCGTTTTTATTTAAGTCCGCGTATTAGCATTGGTCAAAGTCAAGTTTTGTAAACTCTCAGAAAGCTTATAACAAAAAATATTAACATATACAATAACAAATAAATACCATTAGATTCATTATTGAATGTACTTTCACATCATACATATTTGTTATGGTAAATGTTTATATTTTTCTATAAACTTGATCAAACTTTAGGAAGTTTGACTTCGTCAAACCTAATATGCAGAGTTTACTACTACTACTCGCTAGTTGCTTAGCCGAATCACTCAACACGCCACACGGGGAGTCCAGTGTCACAAAATTTTGAGGTCGGCGGGAAAATCTCCCGCGACCCTGATTCGAGCAGTGGGAAGTTACCATCATAGCCTTCGGAACAGGCCTACGGATGACGCTTGGTAGGGGGCTGTTTTCGTAACTTCAGGTTCACCCTACCCAGCCAACCCCACCCCGGCACCCAGAGTAGTACACCTGAATACTCCCCAATTTCTATCCCCACCGCAAAATAGACTTCTCCACGGCACCGCAGCCTTCGTGCTCCTCCCCTTTACATCGGCGCACTCGTCCACCGCAGCGCATCTGCCTCATCGACGACCTCGTACGCCGCACTGGAGCCGGTCCACCATCGTCGTCGTACACGGAGCCTCTTCCCCGGCATCGTCTTCCACGGTCTCGGATCTGCTTCCCGGAAGCCGACGCCAAGCGCAGAAGTACCACCGTCGTGGACAATGAACTGACTCATGTTGCCGACCATGACTCACAGAGGCCACCGCGACCACCGTTCTCCTCCTCGATTGGTAATGTGTGTATTGAATCACTTAGCAGTACATGTGCAGTTCCAATTTTGTTCATACCTACCCTTCAAATTTCCTGGGTGCTATTGTTCCCGTAAAAGTAATTGGTTATAGCCTCCATTGTCCAACAGAATATCAGCTTGTAATTGTGCGTCGCTCCTGTATCGCGCTGTGCTTGGGTAGGTTTTTCATTTGCAACCAGTAGTGTGGCAAATGATGGAAAGGTTTTTAGAACTAGCAAAATGCCCATGCGTTGCACGCATCAAGATGCATAGTTTATCTTGTTGGAGATGCTCTAACATGGCAGACGAGTGCTTTAATGTTGCCCACAAGATGCGCGAGTATTACTAGTAGTATATTTTTCTTGCCATGTTGAGATTTTAAAACCACGAGTGCGAACATGCAGAGGAGCAATGAAGACCAAACACGGGATATTCGGGACATCTTCAAGGAGCGTGGCAAGTTAAAGAGGAGCTGCACCAAACCTGTAAAACGAGCTTTGGTAAGTAACACCCTTTCAATTACTTTCGTGTAGCCTCGTGTTCTTCGATGTGTATATGTTGTAGTTTCTATTTCTCTTAAGCGTGGTGTTCTTCGATGTGTAATAAGAAGAGTCTTAATCGTCCTAATGCTTTCGTTTTTAGCTTGATGTAGGAAGTGGGTGTTCTCACCTTGTAGTCTGTTTTTATTTATTTTTTCCTTTTGAATTCACTTCTCCGAGTTCTGTTTATCTGGCTTCTACTAAATGGATCTAGGTTGCTCTGAGTATTGATCTAAAAAAGAAGTAACTTCATGTCAGGATGCAGTTCCTGCGAGGAGGGAAGTATGGTCAACCTCGAGATCATGTTTCCAAAATGAGGCTGGATTACACACAAGGTGCCAGTTCCCTAATGATGTTGGATTAGACACAAGGTGCAAATTCCCAGATGATGCTGGATTACACACAAGCCAGGTGGAGTCGTCAGTTGTTCGTGTCCTCGTGGCATTAGTAAAGGCTGAAAGAAAGCGTGCAGCAGCCCTTGAGAATGTAGCTGAGTTCCTGAAGAAGCGAAAAGAGCAATCAGATGCTCTCTTCACCCAAGCCAAAGAAGAGATGGAAGAAGCCAGAAATAAGCTAGCAGAGGCAGAGCAGGCTAGGCGTCTCCTGCTATCTAAAACTGTTGTCAATACAAAATTTCCTTCATAATAGCTAGGTTCAAATGTTTATCCAGTCAGCATGCCTGTTGTGATGTCCGTGCATCTACTGATGTGGCACAAAATGTTTTTTTTCAGGTCATGTAATAACAACAATTACTTTCCAAACAATAACAGACGAAGCATTGGACATGGTATAGTTCACGCGCAAGCCCGACATTCCAAGTTCAACTTCCACATCAAACTCATGTTCACACATATCTGCACATTCATACATAATGTCCACAACCATGATTCACTTCAAAGCCAAAAAATGTGAGGAGAGTTATAAATAAAGAAAATCCTCTACTAGTTCCTGCTACCAGTGCGAGCACAACAAGTCAAGACCATGCGTAAATTAATTATATTTTACTCATTTTTTGTGTTCTAAAATGCCTGCCGGATCGCGGAAGGACGTGTTGTCGGCACACGCACGGATTCAATGAAGGCAGGCGGGGCAGTCTTAAGCTGGTTGCACGCGGCGAGGAGGCGTGCTCAGCCGGGCCTGCAGCGAGTGCGGCCCTCTTGGCCGGCGCGCCGGTTCAATGCCTGCGCTATGAGAGATCGCGTCCGTGTCAGAGCAATCACTCCCTGCAGTCCTTCTTTGTTTGGGTATAACAAAATCTCGTTTTCCATTCACATTTTAGTGGTAGGAGTTGTGCGTGTGTGTCTGTGAGAGAGAGAGAGAGAGGAGACGGTAGTCGGGGTTGTCTGATCGGTAAACAAATGAATAATGTCAGACTGGGATGGAGACGAAAAGGAGACCGCAACAAATGTTGTGTCTACAGGAGAGATAGAGAGAGTAATTTTAGTGGTAAGAGTCATATGTAGAGACTTATAGGGTGTGTGAGTGAATCCCATAGAGAGAAAGACAAAGTGAAAGACGAGTGGAGACTGTGTGTTTGGCGGTGAAAAAGAAAGCTTAGGTACCGAGTGATACCAGAGAACAGTAGAGACGTGAGAGATAATGACAACCGTGTAATTTATAATGATAGGGAGAGTGTGACACTTCTCAAGGGAGACATTGAGAGACCATGTTTGCGAGGATAAGAGCAACATGAAGTGAGCGTGCGGGTGAGCTGGAGAAAAGAGAGTGATAGCTACCTGAAGGAGCATGCATGCGAGAGAGATGGGCATGAAAGGAGTGAACAAAAAAGGGATTCAAATATTTTAATTCGAGATGATGATACATGTAATCCATACTCGAACCAAAATAGATCTATCAAACATGCATACTCATATGAATTCATGCACATCTATGTTATTTAATATGTAGATATTACTGATCCATACATTTTAGTAGAACATAATTTGGTTAAATTTTTTTGAATTCAACCTTAAGATTTTGATATTGTTGTATTTGTAAATCATATTATAGATATAAAGGAGCATAATTCTTTGTTGTGCTTTTGAAAGTATATATAAAAAATGATGTATATATAATGTAATTCCAATTGAAAATGGATCCCGCCCGGAAAAAAATAGAATACAAACGTGAAAGTGCAACTATCCCTAGGTGGTTTTGGTAATTCATAACAACATATAGCTCATTGAGCTAATGCTATTCCAAGATGACTATTTCAGGAAAGCTCAATGATTGGCATGGCATGGATGTGAAAGTGGAACCCTCAAAATGCTAAGGACAAAGGATTGGCTCAAGCTCAAAAGCTCAAGACTCTTCATTTTATATTTTAGTGATCCAAGATCACATTGAGTCTTTAGGAAAAGCCAATACTATCAAGGAGGGATGAGGTGTTGCTTAATGAGCCTCTTGCTTCATGTGCTTAGTGATATGCTCCAAAACCCTCAACTACTTTCCCATATCCACATATGACCTAAACCCTAAGCCAAACTCGGTCCTACCGATTCTTTCTATCTGGCGCCACCGAGTTTCACTTGTCATAAGCCACTGCCAAACCCTAGCAATTAGGTTCTACCGATAGGGATCTCGGTCTCATCGAGATGGGATTGCAAACTCTCTGTTTCCCTTTCGTAACTTTTCGGTCTCACCGAAAGAGCGAATCGGTCCCACCGAGATTGCAGTGTAAACTCTCTGTTTCCTTTTTGTAACTTTTCGGTCTCACCAAAAGAGCAAATCGGTCCCACCGAGTTTACCTGACCAACTCTCTGGTTAGCTTATTACCAAACTCGGTCTCACCGAGTTTGTGTAATCGGTCTCCCCGAGATTACGTTATGCCCAAACCCTAACCATATCGGTCCTACCGAGTTGCATGTCAGTCCCACCGAAAATCTCTAACGGTTACTAGGTTTACCTTTTCGGTCCGACCGAGTTTGTTGATTCGGTCCCACCGAGATTGGAAAACTGTGTGTAACGGTTAGATTTTGTGTGGAGGCTATATATACCCCTCCACCTCCTCTTCATTCATGGAGAGAGCCATCAGAACACATACACAATTCCAACTCATATGTTCTGAGAGAGAACCACCAACTCATGTGTTGAGACCAAGATATTCCATTCCTCCCATATGAATCTTGATCTCTAGCCTTCCCCAAGTTGCTTTCCACTCAAATCTTCTTTCCACAAAATCCAAATCCTATGAGAGAGAGTTGAGTGTTGGGGAGACTATCATTTGAAGCACAAGAGCAAGGAGTTCATCATCAACACACCATTTGTTACTTCTTGGAGAGTGGTGTCTCCTAGATTGGCTAGGTGTCACTTGGGAGCCTCCGACAAGATTGTGGAGTTGAACCAAGGAGTTTGTAAGGGCAAGGAGATTGCCTACTTCGTGAAGATCTACCGCTAGTGAGGCAAGTCCTTCGTGGGCGATGGCCATGGTGGGATAGACAAGGTTGCTACTTCGTGGACCCTTCGTGGGTGGAGCCCTCCATGGACTCACGCGACCGTTACCCTTCGTGGGTTGAAGTCTCCATCAACGTGGATGTAGGATAGCACTACCTATCCGAACCACTGGAAAAACATACGTGTCTCCAATTGCGTTTGAATTCTCCAAACCCTTCCCTTTACATTCTTGCAAGTTGCATGCTTTACTTTCCGCTGCCAATATACTCTTTGCATGCTTGCTTGAATTGTGTGATGATTGCTTGACTTGTCCTACAATAGCTAAAATCTGCGAGAACTAAAATTGGGAAAAGTTTAAGTTTTTATTTGGTCAAGTAGTCTAATCACCCCCCCTCTAGACATGCTTTCGATCCTACAAGTGGTATCAGAGCCAGGTTTCCATTTGCTTTGATCTCCATAGCTTTTGGTGGTCATAGCCCTGGTTTCACAACCTAGGAGAGTATGGCGTCTAGCGAGGGAAATTATCACCGTAGAGGTCCTTACTTTGATGGTACTAATTTTGCTAGTTGGAAGCATAAAATGAAAATGCATATTCTTGGACATAACCCCGCCATTTGGGCTATTGTGTGTGTTGGTTTGCAAGGTGACTTCTTTGATGGGAAAGAACCAAACCGTGAAGCTACCGCGGATGAGTTGAAGATGTTGCAATACAATGCTCAAGCTTGTGATATTCTCTTCAACGGATTGTGCCCCGAAGAATTCAACAAAATCAGCCGTCTTGAGAATGCAAAGGAAATTTGGGACACTTTGATTGATATGCACGAAGGTACCGACTCCGTCAAGGAATCCAAGTTGGATGTGCTTCAAAGTCAACTTGACAAGTTCAAAATGAAGGATGGTGAAGGTGTCGCTGAAATGTACTCTAGGCTTGCTCTCATCACAAATGAGATTGCCGGCTTAGGAAGTGAAGAGATGACCGATAGATTCATCATCAAGAAGATTCTAAGAGCCTTGGATGGAAAATATGATACCGTGTGCACATTGATCCAAATGATGCCCAATTACAAAGATCTCAAGCCAACGGAGGTGATTGGAAGAATTGTTGCTCATGAGATGTCACTTAAGGATAAAGAGGAACTTCACAACAAATCAAGTGGTGCCTACAAAGCCTCATGTGAAGCCCCTACATCATCAAGTGAGAAACAAAACTTCAATGAAGAATTGAGCTTAATGGTGAAGAACTTCAACAAGTTCTACAAGAGTAGAAGCAAAGATAGAAGCTTCAAGTCAAGGTCCTACAATGACAAAAGATCTTCTAGTCGAGAGCGAAACTGCTACAGTTGTGGAAGACCCGGACACTATTCCAATGAGTGTACGGCTCCCTACAAGAGAAGAGAAGATTCTCCAAAAAGAAGAAGCAAAGAATCACCACCAAGAGAGAGAAGGAGTAGAGATGATCGTTATGAATGAAGATACTCACGGAGAAGCAAGGATTCGGAAAGGAAGGAAAAATCATCAAGGAGCTACACAAAACGAAGATATCAAGCTCATGTTGGTGAATGGGTATCCGGCTCCGACTCCGACAGCCACTCCGAGAGAAGTTATCACTCCGACTCCGAAGATACTCAAGATGAAGGTGTTGCCGGTCTAGCACTTGTGTCAATCAACTCCTATGACATATTTGACTCACCAAATGAAGGAATTGGAAGATGCTTCATGGCCAAAGGTCCTAAGGTAACACACCCGAAGTATGTTGATTTCAATAGTGATGAAGATGACTTGTTAGGTGATGATTTGCTTGTTGACAACTCTAGTGATGAATACTATGATGAAACGTCAATTAATCATGCTAATCAATATAAAACGAATGACAATGATAAGGAGAAGATTGAGGCTCTAACTAAAGAACTAAACACTCTTAAGTTAGCTCATGAAACTATCTTCGAAGATCATCGAGAATTTTAAGAGCTCATGAGAAATTACGCTTTGAAAAGCTCAATCTTGAGCAAGAGCATGAGTTCTTAAAAGCAATCAATGATGATCTCCGCAAGAAAAGTTCTTCTTACATTGCCAAGCGTTTACTCTTATCCACTTACATGCCTCAAGTCAAGTCTAGTAACAAGAACAAGAAAGATTCTTCCTCTAGTAGTAACAATGATCATGCTAAATCCAATATTGTTGCTTCTAGTAGTTCTCTTGATTCCACTAATGATTCTCTTAGCCAAGTTACACTTGAGCAAGAAAATAGCTTATTGAAGGGAATTATAGAGAAAGGAGTGTACAAAAGCCTTGCCGAGAGTAAGCAATTCGAGGAAATTGTGCGCAAGCAAGGAATGCACCGGAAGAATCAAGGTGTTGGTTTTGAACGAAAGTTCAATGCCAATGGAGTTGAGTGGGAAGAAGATCAATACCCCAAGACAAAGTTTGTTCCTCAACAAGAGAAGTATGATACTTCTTTCAAGGGGACACAAGCTCAAGATGATCTTCCACCACAAGACTACAAGCAAAAAGGCAAGGACAAGCTTCAAGAGGAAATTGATGCATTTGAAGAAGCTCCTAAGACCTTAGTCAAGTGGATTCCCAAGACTACTTCAAGTTCCACTTCATCAAGTACGACTACAACTCCAAGGATTCCCATCAAGATGGTGTGGATCCAAAAGAAGAAGAACTAGAGAGTTCTTGAGGGTGACTCCGCCAACATACTTCACTCTTATCATTTTGGCAAGAACAAGTGCAATCAACTTCCACATCTTGCACTAGTTCAAGGAGTCACAAACCCTCTTGTTGGTAAGACAAGGGACAAGGTAACCTAAAAGTTTTCATGGACATCATCTTGTGTGTGCATCACTCTATGTCTATGGATATCCTTGTTTGTTCCTTGTGGGACTAACCCATGTAGGTATTGAAAGTGCAATTCACTCAAATGGATAGCTCCAAGTGATCTACATCAACATTGAGCATCCACATCTTCAACATCTACATGAAGTCATCATCGACAAACCCCGAGGTTAGTTCATCCCTCTAAGGGGGGATATCACATCTAGGGGGGAGCTTTACTCTAAGACTTGAGCTAAAGCAACTCTAAAGATTGAACACAACAATGCTTTATGTAAAAGTGGTAACCCCACTTGAGCTTAAACGATGAGTATGACCTATGATCAAGTGTTCTCACTTGACTCCTAAGTCAATATACTCATATATAGATGACCTTGTCATCGCAAATTGCTTGATAGATGCTAGAATTGGTTGTGCATGCCTTGTCACATATTTCATTTGCCATCTTATTGTGTGAGCATGCTGGTTGCATATTTTACTCATTTGAGGACATCCACTTGTTGTTTTGATTGTTTGGTTTTATTTCCTTTTGCCAAGTGGATGGACAAGAATGCCTAAGAACCTCCTCTAGCTATCTATGCTTTTCTCGTCTCAAACTCTATTCATGCTACATCACAAAATTTGATCAAGTCAGATTCGAACCACTCTGTGTGAGGAGCGCTCGGAGTCCCCGATTCGTCATAGACTTAAACTTCCAAAACCTCTTTATGATTCTCGGTCTGACCGATACCCTACTTTCGGTCCTACCGAGATCATTAAGTTGATCTAGGTTTTCGATCTCGGTGCAACCGATTTGAACCATTCGGTCACACCGAGTTGCAACAACTGTATATAGTTTTGCATCTCGGTGCCACCGAGTTGTTCCACTCGGTCACACCGACAGGGTCGGGCTATATAGTCACGGGTCAAAATTTGGAAATTTCTCCGAACCCCTTCGCCCGCGCGATAGCCTGCTCTGCCAACTTGGTCTCCGGATCGTCTCCTCGCCGCTAGCCGCCTCCAGTCGCTGGTCTCCGTCGCCGTCAATGGAAATTCAACCCCGCCGTTGTCGCCGTAGCGAGTCTCCGCCGAACTAGGGTATGGACTCGATCTTTGCGCTATTCCCCAATCCGATTCTTAGCACATTGTGATCATCATGATTCTTGCCACGTTTGTTAAACTTCTATCTAGTCAATGAACTCGTAGATTAGGTTTAATTCGAAAATTTTAGGGTTAGGTTTCCGCCGAAACCATCTCGGACCCACCGAGTTGAAAAACTCGGTCCCACCGATTTGGCTTATGCCATTGCACAAGTGAGACTCGGTCTGACCGAGAATTACTTATCGGTGTGACCGATTTTGGAACTCTGTGAAACCCTAGCAGTCTCAGTGCCACCGAACTATGACTCGGTCTGACCGAGTTCACTAGTTTAGGTGCCAAAACTGCTTCGGTATCACCGAGTTTAGAAATCGGTAGATCCGAGATGCTTTCAGTGGGAAACTAAAACTAAGTTTTTGAATTATTCTTTTGCAAAAATCTCTGCATTTTGTGATGCTTATCCACTCTATCTCATCTATAACCTATTCATAGGGTCAGCAGTCAGAGTTTGCATCATGTCAGACCAAAGTGATAGCCAGAACTTGCCAGAGCAGCAAGTGCAGATGAGTGAGGGCACTAGTCCCTCAAGTTCCTCAGATGATGGCAGCAGGAGCACCCCTAGCAATCTGCCTAAAGCTGCCACGAGACAGAGAAAGAAGAGAACCTCAGACTCAGAAGATGAGGATTATGTGGCAGAAGAGGAAGCAACTTCCAAGAGAGTTGAGCCAGCACAGGGCATAAAACCAGGGATGAAGATCAAAAGGCCAGCAGGCAGGCAGCCTATGTCAAAGGCCAGAGATTCAACTGAGAAGCCCACTCCCATTGAGCCAGTTGCTGCTGAAGGCAAGAAGAGGAAAGAAAGGGTGAAGAAAACTGTAGCCAGAGTGCTTGGCAAGGCTTCCATCATGGAAGATGAGGAGGAAGAAGAAGAGGTAGCTGCACCAGCACCTAAGGCACCCAAGCTGATGGGTGATGCCATAAGAACAGGGGCAGCTACTTCCAAGGCCAAGCTAGCTCCAAAGCCAAAGCCAAAGAGGAACACAAGAAGCATCCCAGCTACTAAGAAGAACAAGGCCCCAGTGCCTGAAGCTGCAGAAGAAGAAGAAGAGAATGTTCTTAGAAAGCTCAAGCCCAAGATCCCAGACCACAACGATGCTCATCCTGTGGCTGAGGATATGAAACTCAGGAGAGATTCAGGGCTCCGGAAGTGGAGAGAAGCAGACACGTATGCTTCAAGGAGAAGGACTGCAGTTGACTACATGTTTCACACCAAGGAGCAGCAAGACTTTTATGAGATAGTGCTGCTAGACAAGAAGCCAATTGTCTGTGATATGAGATGGGTTGATTGGCAATACATCAAGGACAACGAAGAGTACTACCCTGGAGTGCAGGACAGCTTCAAGGCATGTGGAGTAGAGGACTTTGTTGGGCAGAAGCTCACAAAGTGGAACGAGGAACTCATCATGCAGTTCTACTCCACAGCCCATTTCTATCCAGATGGCAGGATTGTATGGATGTCAGAGGGTACGAGGTACCAGTCTACAGTTGCTGAATGGGCTCAGCTGATTAATGCCCCAGAAGAGCATGACGATGACTTGGACATTTATGCCAAGAAGAAGATGGACCACAACTCAATGTCAAACATGTACAAGGAGATTCCAAATGAAGCACTTGATACGTTCAAGTTTGGCTCAGTACACTATCTTCTGTCAGGGCTGCCAACCATCAACTGGACTCTTAGGCACACCCTATTGCCCAAGTCTGGAGATCACAAGATGATCAGGGGCCACGCGATCAACTTGCTTCATATCTTTGACGTGCCACAGAAATTCAAAGTCATGAGCCTTATGATTGAAACAATCAAGAGGACAGCAGCAGACCAGAAGAGGAGCTGTGGATATGCCCCCACAGATTCAGGAGCTCATCAACTCTAAGATGGGCACGGGCATATACTTATTGGACAAGGAACACCTGCCCATCCGTCCAGACTTTGAAGATAATCAAGTGGTCATGACTGAGAATGAGCCATCATCTGCCCAAGCACAAGCCAAGAAGGAGAAGGCGGGGAAGGAGAAAGCTGCCAAGATGCCTACTCAAGAGGAGGCATCTGAATATTTCCTGAAAACCAAACAAGAGCAGCTTGGTTACTTGATTGCATCCACCCTGCGGATTGAGCAAGGACTAGCCACCCTAACTCAGAACCAGGCAAGCTTAGAGAGGATCATGGAACAAAAGTTCTATGACTTGGATGACAAAGTGACAGAGATTCAGACTGCAGTGGAGCAGCTCCAGGATGACATGCAGGAGAGGAGAGGCAAGACTACAACTGATGCCTTTGCCAGAGTGCCACGAGGTCCGAGGTCGTCTGCAGTGCCAGTTGCTGACCCCAGAGCCACCACGTCTGCACCAGCTACAGCCTCAGTTCCACCAGCTCCAGCGTCCACTTCAGCCTCGACTCCGACCACGTCTACAGAAGGCTTCGTCCTTGGAGTGCTCCGGACTCCACCACCACCTGAAGATCAAGCCTGAGTGTCGACTTAGCACTATGCATTTTCTAGAAACTTTTTGGTAACTTGTTGCCAAAGGGGGAGAAAATGTATAGATCATAGGCTTCGAGAGAGAGTGTTGCTTTTATTCTCTCTTGTTTTATTTGGTGGTTTTTCGAACTTTGTTTGCTTTTGTGTGAGATACTATGTCATTGCTCGTGAGACATTGATGATCATGTGTTTGATCATAAGCTACACTTAATGTTTGCTTAATATTATCATCTTATCTATCTTATGTGATCATTCACTATTCTTGGTGATGAGTGCATGTATTTCATTCTTATCATTTTAAGCGCTCCACCAAGATGTATGTGACATGGAAGAGTAACCCATGACTCTAACTCTTTGTGCATTTGCAGTCCAAAGCAAATTTTAAATATGCACAAATTTAGGGGGAGCTCTTACTTGTCACATACTTCTCAAAGCGACGATATATTTCATGCTTATTATCATTTGTCGAAGCTTTGATCTATATGTTGTCATCAATTACCAAAAAGGGGGAGATTGAAAGTGCAACTATCCCTAGGTGGTTTTGGTAATTCATAACAACATATAGCTCATTGAGCTAATGCTATTCCAAGATGACTATTTCAGGAAAGCTCAATGATTGGCATGGCATGGATGTGAAAGTGGAACCCTCAAAATGCTAAGGACAAAGGATTGGCTCAAGCTCAAAAGCTCAAGACTCTTCATTTTATATTTTAGTGATCCAAGATCACATTGAGTCTTTAGGAAAAGCCAATACTATCAAGGAGGGATGAGGTGTTGCTTAATGAGCCTCTTGCTTCATGTGCTTAGTGATATGCTCCAAAACCCTCAACTACTTTCCCATATCCACATATGACCTAAACCCTAAGCCAAACTCGGTCCTACCGATTCTTTCTATCCGGCGCCACCGAGTTTCACTTGTCATAAGCCACTGCCAAACCCTAGCAATTCGGTTCTACCGATAGGGATCTCGGTCTCACCGAGATGGGATTGCAAACTCTCTGTTTCCCTTTCGTAACTTTTCGGTCTCACCGAAAGAGCGAATCGGTCCCACCGAGATTGCAATGTAAACTCTCTGTTTCCTTTTTGTAACTTTTCGGTCTCACCGAAAGAGCAAATCGGTCCCACCGAGTTTACCTGACCAACTCTCTGGTTAGCTTATTACCAAACTCGGTCTCACCGAGTTTGTGTAATCGGTCTCACCGAGATTACGTTATGCCCAAACCCTAACCATATCGGTCCTACCGAGTTGCATGTCAGTCCCACCGAAAATCTCTAACGGTCACTAGGTTTACCTTTTCGGTCCGACCGAGTTTGTTGATTCGGTCCCACCGAGATTGGAAAACTGTGTGTAACGGTTGGATTTTGTGTGGAGGCTATATATACCCCTCCACCTCCTCTTCATTCGTGGAGAGAGCCATCAGAACACATACACAATTCCAACTCATATGTTCTGAGAGAGAACCACCTACTCATGTGTTGAGACCAAGATATTCCATTCCTACCATATGAATCTTGATCTCTAGCCTTCCCCAAGTTGCTTTCCACTCAAATCTTCTTTCCACAAATCCAAATCCTATGAGAGAGAGTTGAGTGTTGGGGAGACTATCATTTGAAGCACAAGAGCAAGGAGTTCATCATCAACACACCATTTGTTACTTCTTGGAGAGTGGTGTCTCCTAGATTGGCTAGGTGTCACTTGGGAGCCTCCGACAAGATTGTGGAGTTGAACCAAGGAGTTTGTAAGGGCAAGGAGATCGCCTACTTCGTGAAGATCTACCGCTAGTGAGGCAAGTCCTTCGTGGGCGATGGCCATGGTGGGATAGACAAGGTTGCTTCTTCGTGGACCCTTGTGGGTGGTTGCTTCTTCGTGGACCCTTCGTGGGTGGAGCCCTCCGTGGACTCGCGCAACCATTACCCTTCGTGGTGGAGCCCTCCGTGGACTCGCGCAACCGTTACCCTTCGTGGGTTGAAGTCTCCATCAACGTGGATGTAGGATAGCACCACCTATCCGAACCACGGGAAAAACATCCGTGTCTCCAATTGCGTTTGAATTCTCCAAACCCTTCCCTTTACATTCTTGCAAGTTGCATGCTTTACTTTCCGCTGCCAATATACTCTTTGCATGCTTTCTTGAATTGCGTGATGATTGCTTGAATTGTCCTACAATAGCTAAAATCTGCCAAGAACTAAAATTGGGAAAAGGTTAAGTTTTTATTTGGTCAAGTAGTCTAATCACCCCCCTCTAGACATACTTTCGATCCTACAAAACGGGATTCGAATTGAGTTGGCACGGTAAACATGCACTCTGCAAAATTTGAACGAAGCGGGGAAAGTCGCAGTAACCGCCCGAATCCAAAATCTGCGAGATGGAAATCACTACTGCCTATCCCTGCCACGCAAAGCCTATATGCTGGATTTCTATAGGTTTCGATAGGGGTAGGTTTGTAATTTCACCCAAACATGACGTAACCGCCTCTCACCCGGATTCATACACGGTGGGCGCCAAAACACAGTGTGTCCTCGGCCGAAATCGACTCCCTCCCTGATTCATATTCATACATGGTGGGCGCCAAAAAAAACTCTCGTCGGCAAATATTCGGTGTATGCGAGATTACCGTCCTATCCCCAACCGACTAGTGTTGCTGTGATGTAGTAGAAATTTGAAACGGGGGCTAAGTTTGTAAATTTCCTCACATTTGAGACAATTGCGCCCTGAATACATGGTTCCCCCCTTCCTCTCTACCTCCCTTTTCCCCATTCGTACTCCGTGGGCGCCAAAACACCCTCTCCACCCCACCCTCCTCCGTCTGCCACCGTCCGCCACCCCATCCACCGCCGTCCTCCTCCACCATGCCGGAGATGATACCCCGACGCCGCCGTCCATTACAAGAGATCGACCTCTCTCATCCACGGCTTCGGACCGGGATCCTTGCATCTCGTCCTCTCGCTTCATCCCCGCCGCCGTCCACCTTGCCGGCGCCGCTCCTACGACCGTCTCGTCCACCGCGCCCCGTCGCCACCGTCTACCCTCCTACATCTTCTTCCACGCCGCCGACAGCCATCGCTACCGTAGCACCGTCAAATTCTCAGCAGATGCTTACACGGCACCGCACCAGAGGCGGTACTCTTTCGTATCTGCTCAACTTATTTATCGCAGCAAGAAAATAGATCGCCATTGCTTTACTCTAATTTCTTGTCTTGGTTGCGAAGTTGCCTTTGTCCGGTTTGCACCTTCAGATCCGCCATGGCACGCTCAACACCATACTCGCAATACTTATGGTTTTCCCCTTTTATATTCCACACTAGTTAAATCACAGTAGACTAAATTTCAAAATTGGGTCAGTCGATTTTTCAGAGCTCGCCGGAGTTCGCCGGTGCAATCGAAGGGGGTCGGGTGGTTGTGGGGCCTCGCCGAACGAAGAAAACTCGACGCGGGTGGGGGTTGGGGTGGGGGTGGGGGTGGCGGAGGAACACAGACGGTGGGGGCCGGTGGTCCGGCCGGCGGCCCGTGCAGTGTTCTGTATGGGAAGAATCAGAGACGAGGAAGAAGAAGGGTTAGGAGACGTATGATCTTCATCAAACCGCCTGAAATGGTCGAGAGACAGCTAGGAGTTGCATTCTTAATGCACTCTGGTTCATCATGTTTGGGCACTACGCAGCCAACATTTTATTATCCAAAATCTGCTTGCTCTTCTTTACCATGTTCCTCTTCCGTTCTTCTTTAATATGTACTCTCTCCGTTCCTAAATACAAGTCTTTGTATAGATTCCACCATGGACTACATATGGAGCAAAATGAGTGAATCTACACTCTAAAATGTACATGGATACATCTGTATGTGATCCATAGTGGAAATCTCCACCAAGACTTATATTTTGGAATGGAGGGAGTATGATAGTAGTACTGTATGTTCCTTGTACTGAAGATGAGCAGAGACATTTGCAGTGTAGAGGTCTATACGGTCGATTGTGATGGACACTTTGAGCCTCTTTGATTTGTAGGATCTTGTAAACATAGGAATAGGATTTGTAGTGGCCTGCCCACTTGAATCCTATAAGAATAGCAAGGAAATGCGGGGAGTTGTGTCGCCTTTGAGAGTTACATTGATATTAACAGTACCGCACCTTCACTTGAAGAGATATGGTATCTGAAGCCTTTCTAGCCATACCGGCAATACTAGCACATATATTCCAGCAAGTTCCACTTTGCTGATTTTACTCTGCTTACAGTTTTCCCATTATATCTACACTATGATCTGTGTAGCTGCTTTGTGTCGCACTAGCAGCAGTCCATTTTTGAAGCTAAACACTGCAATGACTTACAAAAATGGCACCAAGGCATTGAGTGCCATTCTGGATGCAATGAAACTCATACGCTCCCCACCTGTTGATTCTTGTTCAGAATATGATCCTAATGACTATTCTAACCTCGACGAGTCGAAGGCAGATGGCCTGTCCTGTTCACCCATCAAGGTGCTTGTTCTAATTTGTCAATGTTTTATTGATTGCGGGTATCTTGCATATGTTGTCTTGCATTTCTTCTACTCTGTTGCACCGCCATCTGCTTAGTTTACTCATCATATATGTCGAGATGCCATGCCCATCCATTATCAATACATATTCCATCTGTCATCATACCATGTTTTTTCACTCAAATGCGGTTCTTGTGCATCAGACATCAAAAAGGAAGAGGGTGATTGCCGAACCTGAAGGAGCACCAGCAAAGTCCTTGAAAAACATGGTGGTGCCGGAGAAATCAGACAGCACCCCACTTATATTAGCTGTACAACCAGTGACACAAAACATAGGACCGACTCCAGCAGACTGTACCCATACTTCACTGGCCACACCACTAGCCCCGCCACACAGGACCTACACTCCAGCAAAAGGTATACCGATTTCATTTGCCATAGCACCAGCTGTACCACAGAAAAATCCCACTCCAGCAAAAAGTACAGCAAGTCCACCGGCCGAAGACCTATCCCAACTGCAGAGACGGCCAATTCCTGCAGATTGGAACCCCATTCCATTTATTCCCAGTTTAAAAGACAATGCTTTCAATGTTGTTAGGGACTACGTGCATATATTCCCATCATGGGAAGATTATTGTGAAGACAAACACCATTTTCACATCTTCCTGTCCAACTTACGTGTAGGTGCTATTATTCATGGCTATTATTTCCTATTTTCTGCTGATTGAACACATCAATGATTTACATTACATTGTTGTAACTAGGCGAGGGTCAATCTGGACAGTCATGACGAGCAAAGCTTGCTTGTGCTTTTTAAGGAAGCATTGCAGCAGTATCGGTGTTAGCTGAGGAAATCACACTTTGATGGCAAGTCTATAAACAAATTTTCGGTGAAGTCTCCTGTGCTAAATTTAGAAGATATTGAATGGGAAAACCTTGTTATGCACTAGTCTCGTTCCCAGGATGAGGTACTGTCTATGAAATCACATGACAATTTGAACTTCTACTTTTCCGCATGTGCCTTACGGATCTTTTTTGCAGGAAATCTGCTCGAAGAAGAATTCCGGTTTGACAAGAATGACGGGATATCGCAAATATGCTGCCTGCTGCTTTGCTCTTGTTAGTACTTGTTGTCCTGTATCACTGTACTTGCATACATACCTGGTTCATTATGTGACAGCAGTATGCATGATAGCTTGCTTATCAATTGTTCGCTCCAAATTATCTGATCTGTATGAATGGTTACATTAGTGTAGAATATATCCAATGCCAATGTTTTTTAGCTCTGCATTGTTCTTGTAAGTACATGCTGTCCTTTATCAATGTACTTATAATGACAGGTAGTTGTTCATGTACCATCACTCTGCGGCTTATTTTCCTTTGCCCTCCATTTTCTACACATCAGATCTATATTTACTCTTACCACAAGGTTGGTACTGAAGAAGTTTAGTTGTGCATTGCTCTTGGCTGTACCTTTTGCCTGTATCCCTGCACTTACATTTATAGCTACTTGTTTATGTAGCAGCACTCTTCATCTTATCTTAAATATTCTCCATTTTTTCGTATATTATCACATCTATATTTACTCTTAACAAAATGTAGAATAAAGGCAATGCTTTTGAAGAAGATTCTATGGTAAACTTCTTGAATTGCCCCCCCCCCCATCAGCATGGACAAGGCCTTATACAGCATGTCTTCACCAATAATGTAAGTTTGTCCATCTCAAGCCTTCAAACTTTGTTGTATATATTTGGTTAGGCATGACTACAACAGCTGTTTATTTTTGGTGTTTGCATCAAATTTATTCTTTAAAGTTTATTATATGTAGTTCATAAACAAAAGTTTGTCCTTTCTCAATTTAAGTTTTCAGTTGTACAACCAAGTTCCTTCTTCATACCATGTAAATTAAACTATACAGAGCAAGTGATCTTCTTTTGCACTGCATGTATGCTTCTGTTTTTCATCTGTAATCCAGTGGTGTGGTGAACCTACCCACTACAGCACAATGTCATATTCTGCAATGTCTTAACTATGAAAAATATCATATCATTCTACTATTATTTAAACCGTCTCTTTATTTGCCAATCTGAAATGGTATAAATTGACAGCACACTAACCATTGATACTTATGAGTTTTTGATCTTTAATCGAGTGGTGTCGTGAAGCTGCCAACTCCTTCACAATGTCATTTCCTGCCATGTCTTGACCTGAACAATACCATATTGTGTTAATGCAAATTTAAACTATGTCACTTTATTTGTCAGTAAGAAATGTGATGAGTTGTCAGCACTGATACTTTTATGTGCAAAACCTGTCATCTGTCTGCTTGTTTATCTTTCAGAGTGAGGAAGATATAAGTGTTGAACAAGCACAGTCTCATCATCTTGCTCAGCTGCTTGCGCTGCAGCTCCCTAGCATGGCTAACCTTTCTTGAACTCTATTGAAGTGTTGTCGGTTTTGTATATTATTTTGTCGGCGTGTTTATTTGCACTGGTGGCGATCTTTGATGCCCGTGTATGTAATCTGTTGTCTGCTTGTGCTTTATTATCATAGTGGCGAACTTTGATGCCCAGTGGATGTAATATGCCGTAATTTCTTTATTGTATAGTATAGGTTTTTTCTTATTCACGATGCTTCAGTTATTTAACTGTTTATATATCCTGTCTTCGCAGTAAACCGGCCAAACCGTAAAATTACGGTACATAATCGGGCCGTCATGCAATCACGATGTAGGTTGGGCCTGAAACGTGCCGATCAGCTCACGGGCCGGCAGCAGCCCGAAATGAACCCCGACCCATGATTGTGCGAATCAAATCACGGGCTTTTAACAGGCCGAAAAATTGTCTCGGTCCTTGTTTGGCCCAATCAGATATCGGCTGCGAGCAGGCCGGATGCAAACCGGGCTGTAGTTAGGCCCAACTATATGACGGGCTTTTAACAGGATGAAATTAATATAGGGCCGAAATGTTAAACGGGCCCTTAACAGGCCAAAACTAATATCAGGCCGAATTACTAAGTGGGCCTTTACCAAGTGGGCCCAAAAGCATAGTGTCCAGTTGACGGGCCGAATCTAATATGGGCCATAATTAGGCCCAAAACCTCTTAAAGGGTCGGACCTGATCTGGGCTGTAATTTGGCCTAGAACGTGGTAGGCTTTTAACGGGCCGGATCTCATATGGGCCACTATTAGGCCCGGGGCGTGGCAGGCCATTAATAGATCGTATCAAATATGGGTCGGCATTTGGCCCAAAACATGGCAGCCAGTTAACGGGCCGGCCTACTAGGGTCCTCAAAATCTTGTGGGCCTACAGCTAGGCCGGCCCATTAATGTCGGCGAAATCTCATGGGCCTTTAGCTGGGCCGGCCCATTATGATCCGCAAGAATTTTGTGGGCCTTTACCTGGACCGGCCCATTATGGCACACATAAATCTTGTGGGCCTTTACCTGGGCCAGCCCATTATGGCCCGCGAAATCTTGTGGGCCTTTAGCTGGGCCAGCCCATTATGGTCCGCAAAATCTCATGGGCCTTTAGCTGGGCCGGCCCATTATTGTCCGCAAAATATTGTGGGCCTTTAGTTGGGCCGACCCATTTAAACTTGTTGGGCCGTGCCATGTGTCGACGTATCATAGGCGCCTTCTGTCCAGTGAGTGGATGACATCTGTACCGACGATGAGCCGACACGTGTTTCCTCTAGCCAATGATGATTTTACACGTGGAAAATCCCCATTGGTCGGGGTTGTTAACGGGTTATCGGATCCAAAACCCGACCCGATAGCTTAACGGTGTTCCGTTACGATGGATGCCACGTGTCGGTCACCCTTGACGAAAGCACTTCTGTGACGCGCGATTTATCGTCATGGAAGTGGACACTTCCGTGATGATAATTTTGGTAATGTCATGGAACACTTCTACGACAGCATAGGTATGACTATCTTGATTCTGTCATAAATTTGTCACGGATGTACATGCATGACAAAAAAAGCGACCTACTGTGACAAACATGTATCATCATGGAAGTGTATTTTTTTGTAGTGTGTTCTTGGACTTGGGCACGTACCCAATCCCTTCCTTGGCCACAACTTCCTTTTGGTTGGTCAAGAGGTCGTTGAGGTTCTTCTCGCCTTGTATGCAAGATGCAAGACCTTTCTCAAGTTGCACCTTTAGCTTAGCGTTCTCCTCAACAAGATGCACATGCTCACAACACGGGTTAGTAGCATTTGCATTATCAATTAACATCATACAAGGAAAAGTGGCATTTTCCTTCGTTAGCTTTACTTGAAGTTGATCATGAGACTCTTTGAGGCTAGCATGAGCACCCTTCAAGACCTTGTGAGCCTTGTCAAGTAGATCAAACTCCTCTTTGAGTCTAGCAAGATCAACCTCAAGTTCGGCCTTCTCGGAGTTTAGCACACGAGAAACAATGAGATCATGATCAAAATCTTTCTTTAACTTAGCATGATCAACGTTGTGTGACTCCTCAAGAGCCAAACGAAGACCACACTCTTCCTCAAGAGCATTGGAAAGATCCGAGATCTCATCGGCATAGTCACGACTATGCCCCTCCATCTTGGAGATAGTATCTTCATGAGACTCGATCTTGTCATTGGCTTCACCGAGTTGTTCCAAGAGAGCAATAAAATGCTTCTTGGATTTACCCTTGAGTTTACCCATAAAGGACTCAAGCTCATTTTCCTCCACATTAGATCCCCCACATTCATCAATGCAATCTGTCAAGGAAGGATTATTAATGATGGTAGTTTTGATGTTGGGAGTTACCTTGTTGGTGGCTTTAGCCATGAGACACTTGGCGGTGATGTTCTCATTGGGTGAGTCGAAGAGAGATACTCATGGAGTTTTTGCAATGGCAACAGATGCCATGGCCACCGACTCACCATCATCATCATCATGGTACTCTTCTTGAACCACCAACGCCTTGTGAGGGATTTTCTTGGTGAAGTTGTTCTTGTTGGGGAAAGACTTGGCTTTGTCCTTTCGAATGAGCTTGCCACCATTGTCTTCCCTCTTCTCATACCGGCACTCCGCAACAAAGTGACTCACATTGCCACAATTGTAGCAAGTCCTTACACATTGCTTGCTCTTCTGCCACTTGAGTTGTTCTTGTTGAAGTTTGGCCTTGAGTTTTTCTTACTCCAAAATTGCCTTGAAGCAAGTGCCATGTGTTCATGATAGGCATACTTTGTATCTTCGGGGTTGCTTTCCTCTTCTTCCTCTTCTTCTTCCTCTTCACCGCAAATCTTGGCCTTTAATGCAAGGTTGGGCTTCTTTGCCCTTTGAGAGCGAAGCACCACATTGTCGGCGGTCTTGTCCAAGATGTTCATAGCCACAAACTCATCCAACACTTCACCTGAGGTCAAAGTGTGGAAGTCCGGCCTTTGACGAATGACGGAGGACATGGCCTTGTGGTAAGGCATCATTGCCTTGAGGAACTTGCGCTTGATCCAATTGCCATCCGTGTCCTTGCTCCCGTGATCTCGGAGTGAGACCGCGAGTTTGGTTACTCTCTGATAAAGCTCATGGGGTTCTTCATCTTCTTTCATAGCAAACTCATCGGCTTCATCTTGCACTACTTCATAGTTGGAGCGTTGAAAGCTCGTGCTTCCTCGGTAGAGACAACACAAAGCCATGCATCTTTGGCCAAGGCGAAGGGCCGAAGATGAGGAAGATCTTCGGGTGGAATTGCATCTTGTATGATGAACAGAGCATTCTCATTGAATTGATTATCCGTGGCTTCTCGAGGAGTGAAGTTGCTTCGATCATGCGGATGAAAACCTTCTTCAATGATTCTCCAAAGATTAGTGTTCACATGATTTAAATGATGCTTAAAGCGATAAACCCAAGAATCAAAGTCCTCATTTTTCACAATCTTAGGGGGAGGACCGGCATGATTCAAATGAGTGGAAGGGATCGGTCCACCATAAACAAGTGGTGGTTCCACATGGGCAAAGATGTCGGTGCCAATTTTACCACTAGAAGAAGGGGCCTTTTCACTACTAGCTTCCCCCTTATCGGAGATAGCATCCGTCACCTTGTCGGTGGGATCACCCACTTTCAACGGTGCGGTGGATAGTTTAAGCCCTTCAATGAATTTAGTAAACATGCTTTCAACCTCGATCATCATTGAGGTTTTCAATGTCTCCGGGGCTACATTGAATTCCTCATGGGAGACCAAGGTTCCCCCATCACCCATAGACGAGATCGGATTTACACCAAAGTGCTCCTCCACACCATCCACGGTGTCAACCATACTCTTCGGACGGCAAAGTCCTTAGTAAAGAGACGAGGCTCTGATACCAATTGAAAGGATCGATATGGTTGACTAGAGGGGGGGTGAATAGGCAACTAACAATTTTTAGCTTTTCTTTAACAATTTAAACTTTGCATCAAAGTAGGTTGTCTAGATATGCAACTAGGTGAGCAACCTATATGATGCAACAAAGATAGGAACACAAGAAAGCAAGAGATATATCACAAATAAGCTTGCACAAGTAAAGGCACGAGTTAACCAAGAGTGGAGCCAGTGGAGACAAGGATGTGTTACCGAAGTTCCTTCCCTTTGAGGGGAAGTATGTCTCCGTTGGAGTGGTGTGGAGGCACAATGCTTCCCAAGAAGCCACTAGGGCCACCGTATTCTCCTCACGCCCTCACACAATGCGAGATGCCGTGATTCCACTATTGGTGCCCTTGGAGGCGGCGATCGAACCTTTACAAAGAAGGTTGGGGCAATCTCCACAACTCAATTGGAGGCTCCCAATGACACCATGAAGCTTCACCACAATGGACTATGGCTCCGCGGTGACCTCAACCGTCTAGGGTGCTCAAACACCCAAGAGTAACAAGATCTGCAAGGGATTAGTGGGGGGAATCAAATTTCTCCTAGTGGAAGTGTAGATCGGGGCCTTCTCAACCACTCCCGAGCAAATCAACAAGTTTGATTGGCTAGGGAGTGAGATCGGGCGAAAATGGAGCTTAGAGCAACAATGGAGCTTAGGGTTGGAAGAGGTAGTCAACTAGAGGAAGAAGACACCCCTTTTATAGCTTAGGACAAAAATCCAGACGTTATCCACCTACCAGCCCGCGACCAGCAGTACTACCGCCCCAGACCAGCGGTACTACCACAGGGCCACATGGTACTTCCGCTTGCTGACAAGCAGTACTACCGCAAGGCCACGCGGTACTACCGTGCGGACCCGCGGTACTACTGCAACAGTCGCAGCAGCTAGGGCAGACCTGTAGCACAAGAGCTGAGGGCGGTACTACCGCGGGCGCGGTACTACCGCTCCCCCTTGCGGTACTACCGCAATGCAGGAAACCCCTAGCCTGGGAAGAGCGCGGATAAAGATACATCCGTGCCTACTTCCGCTGGTAAATGGAAGAAGCAAAAATCCGACACAGTACTACCGCAGAGGAGCGGTACTACCGCCTGGAAGCTGAGCCAAGCTGAGCACGGTACTACCGCGCAACAGATGCGGTACTACCGCAGTGGCGCGGATGTAAAAAATTACATCTGCCCCTACTACCACAAAGGTACTGCGGCTCTAGAGGAGCGGTACTACCGTGGGCACCTGCGGTACTACCGCGCTGAAGTGCGGTACTACCGCGGGTGCCTGCGGTACTACCGCTCAACAGGGAGCAGTACTACCACAAGCCCACCAACAGCAGTCAGGACAAGGGAAAGGAGGATCAACGGAGGATGCTCCAAAGAGCAAGGGAAAGGAGGGGACAAGGAAGAAAACATGTACGTGATGATTCCACCCAAACCTTTCCGACGCGGACCCCCTCTTAATAGTACGGCTTTCCTACGACTCAAATCCACCAAAAAGAAACATAGAAAAAACGCCGTCTTCAACAGTCTTCGAGGGGCACCAAACCGTCTTGTGCCTAGCGATGAAACGTCTGGGAAACTCAAGGCACACGATTAGTCCGCAAAAGCATTGTCATCAATCACCAAAACACCTTAGGGATAAATATGCCCTTACACCAGGGGCTACTCCAGTTAACGTTAAACCCTACAGGTATAATCCTATGCAGAAAACTGAAATAGAAAGGCAGATCACCACTATGTTACAAGAAGGACTTATTCAGCTGACCACTAGTTCCTTTGCCTCTCCAGTGTTGTTGGTAAATAAAAAAGATGGCACTTGGCGTTTTTGTGTGGATTACAGGCATCTCAATGCTATAACAATAAAACACAAATATCTTATGCCTATTGTTGAAGAATTGCTGGATGAACTAGCAGGGGCTAAGTGGTTTACCAAGTTGGACTTAAATCTGGCTATCATCAAATAAGATTGGTGTCTGGTGAAGAGCACAAAACTGCCTTCAAAGCTCATCATGGGCTGTATGAATTCCGAGTGATGCCCTTTGGGTTGACTAATGCTCCGGCCACCTTTCAAGCAGCTATGAATGCCCTCTTTGTTGTTCTGCTGAGGAAGTGTGTGTTAGTTTTTGTTGATGATATTATTGTCTACAGTGACACTCTAGAAGAACATTTGGAACATCTAGCACAAGTGTTTGCGATTCTTAATGAAAACAACCTGCATGTCAAATTTTCCAAGTGTACATTTGCTCAGCAAGAGCTGGAGTACTTGGGCCACATCATCAGTGCGGAAGGCGTGAGGACTGACCCTGCTAAAATTCAGGTTGTTCAAGAGTGGACAACCCCAGTGAATGTCAAACAGGTCAGGGGATTTTTGGGCCTTGCTGGATATTACCGGAAATTCATCCAGCATTACAGTCTCATTACTGCAGGCACCTGTTCTAGCCCTGCCTGATTTCACTAAGGCTTTTACAATTGAAACTGATGTTAGCAACATGGGAATAGGAGCAGTGCTCACGCAAGCAGGCCACCCTATTGCATATCTTAGCAAAGCCTTGGGTCCACAGGCTTAGGCCTTGTCCACTTATGAAAAAGAATGTCTGGCTGTTATTCTGGCAGTGGACAAATGGCAATCTTATTTGCATCATGCTCCTTTCATTATAAGTACTGATCATAAGAGTTCGCACCACTTAACAGAACAAAAAGTGAGCAAATCCATGCAGCAGAAGGCACTTCTCAAGCTTATGGGATTTAACTACACTGTGGTGTACAAGAAGGGTGTAACGCCCCGAGACCGTTGCGCCAGGTGTCTTCCAGTTATTCACTGTTGTTGCCATCTAATTTGCTTGCGTGTTGCATCTTGCCATGTCATCATGTGCATTGCATCATCATGTTTTCAAAACTTGCATTAGTCCGGGTCTCCCAGTTCCGTCCGTTGTCCGTTCTGAGCCCAGACACACTTGCACGCGCCCGCGGCATGTCCGAAATATTATTTATAAGTGGCCGAAAAATGTTCTCGGAATGGGATGAAAGTTGGCGGGTGGTCTTATTATAGTGTAGATAGACCGTCTGTCAAGTTTCATCGCATTCAGAGATCGTCTGATGCCCCAACGTATAACTATAGCGGCACCGCTGCCGGTCTAACGTCAGACATTTTCGGTCTCCAAAAACTGCTGCCGGGCCCTCTCTCTCTCTCTCTTCTCTCCTCTCAGTCTCGCCACAGCCCACCTAGTCCATCCACCTACCCCTCTTCGCGTCCGGAGCCTTCCGATGTGATCGCACGGTCCGAAAACCCCTCTTTGCACAGTGCACCGGCCCCCCTCTTGCGCGCGCCCGAAAACTACTCCGAACCCGAATCGGGCTATCGTGACCGATGAGTCCAGATCATCCCCAATCATCTCTAAAATATATTCGGTATATTTTTTGAACTCCCCTAGTCTGTTTTTCCCGTCCGTCCGATTTAAATTGGTTGTCCCAAAATTCCCCTCATTTTCACTATATATAGACCACCCCTAACCTAATCTAGACACGCCACCTAATTTTTAGGGATCCTCCCGAGCGCCGCCACTCTTCCTGTCTCTTCCTCATCGGGATCCTCCATGATCCAAAATCCCTTCCTCGTTTTTAGATCCACCCAATCCCTCCATCGATCCAACCAGCAGCTCCCCTCGAGCTCCACCTACAGGCCATCCTTCCCTGCTTCGTTCCCGAAGTCGTTGGCACCGAACTCCCCTTGCCTAGCTCGCCTCTGGTGCCAGAGACCTCTGCTCCCGCGCGTCTCCGACCCTCCCGGAGCCTCCTCGCCGGAGTAGCAGCAGCCGGCAACCACCTGGTCGCCACGCCCTACCTTCTCTTCATTTACTCCCCCTGCTTCTCTCCCTCTCAACCTCTCCAATCTCTCGCCTCTCCCTTCTCTAGCAGGGACCCGATGCCAGGGACGCTTGCGTCCCTAATCTTGTTGCGCCATCGCCTGGAGCTTCCCCGCCGGAGGCCTCCACCTCATCTGCGTCGCTGGCGTCCATCCCTGCTTGAACCTCGCTGCCTCTCTGAACCCTATGACCGCTGCATCGTCTCTACTTCGAACACGCCTCTGTTAGCAATCACAAGAGGTCGCCTCCTCTGTTGTCGTCCCCGACCTTCCTCGATCCATCGAGAATCCATTCCCGTCCTCCTCCGCGCTAGATACGGCAAGCACCGACCGGATCATGCGCCCCAGCAAGCCCCGCTGCCGGCCACCAAGTCCCCTGCGCCTCCTCTGCATCGAGCCCGCGGCACCAGCTTCCCCGCGCCACCGCAAGCAGCACCACCACCGGGACCCTTGCGTCGTTGAGCACCACCAGGACCAGCCCCGGTGCCACTCCGGCCTCCCGAGCCACCTCGTGCGGCTCCACCTTGAGGGCCCAGCCCTGCTGGACCCGCCATCGTCATCAACCCAGCAGGAGACAACCAGGAGCCGCCATGGATGGCTGAGCCCCTCGCCGAGTTCCTCCCTCCGCCATGGCCTCGCACTCTGCCGCCCTGCGTCGCCAAGCCAGCGCCCAAGACTTCCAGGAGCCCGCGGCCTTCTCTGCTTCCCCTCCTCGTGCCTCGTCGGCAGCAAGCTCCGCAGTGCCAAGTTCCTCGCATGCGTCCTCCTGTCGAGCAACAGGAGGAACGACAGTAGCTCCAGCCTCGCCTCGGCCCTCCTCGACCTCCTTCGCACCGGATCCGTCCCCCTCGTCCATCCACACGTCGCAGGAGGTCGCCACCATGCCCTGCATCCCGCATCGCCAGCAGCCGTCCCCTGCTTCACGAACGAGACAGCCAGCGCTGCCCCTTTGTTGACTTGGTCCAGCGCCAGCGTGGCCGGTCTCCAAGTACAAGGCTCCAAGGCCCCAGCCGCCCACTTCGTCAGCCCGAACCGCTAAGCCTGCAGCCAGCTCCACCGACTGGGTCTGGCCCATAGTGAGCACCCAGTCCGCCCAGTTTCAGCCCGATAACATTTTTTTTCAAGTTCTGCGAATTTATCTATTTATCCAGGAGTTTGCAGATTTACAGAAAACCCCTCCTTGTTCATGCATATAATAACTTGAGAACCGTGCATCGGATTAAAACAAATTATATATGTAAAATGCTTAGAATCTTGTGTAGATTAATAATTTGCAACTTTCATCTATGTTAAAAATGTTTAAAATGTTGTTTGTTTAAATTTGCTTAAATAACTTATTAAAATGTTTTAATTCATAACTTACTAACCGTAACTCCAAATTTTAACAAACTTTACATGTAAATAGGGTAGAAAAATGCCTAGTTTAACATGGTGGCTTTACATTGCATGTTTAAAAACTCCAAAATATGGTTTAGGGCGGAATAGTATCAAACCTTAAAATTTGCATATGAGGATTTTTACGGACTTGTTGTTTGTTGTTCCGGCCTCATTTAAACTTGCCTAGATAGGTAGTTTTTCATATGCTTCACCTCTTGCCATGTTAATCAAAATTTAATCTTGTTGGGTACATAAACGAGAGAGAACTAAATAAGTCATGTGGTGTTTCGTCAATATGCAACGGAGTTGCATATTGAGCTCCACTTAATAGGATTGCTTGTGCACTTTGCCATGCCATGCTTCATCAATCCGGACATGCATCATACTTGGTTGTGCATCATGCCATGTTTATGTGATGGTTGTTTTACTATGTTGTTTGCTTCTTTCCGATGTTGCTTCTTCGGGTTGGTTCCGATAAATGTCGCGTTTATGAGGATCCGTTTGACTACGTCCGTTTGTCTTCTTCATGGACTCGTTCTTCTTCCTTGCGGGATCTCAGGCAAGATGACCATACCCTCGAAATCACTTCTATCTTTGCTTGCTAGTTGCTTGCTCTATTGCTATGCCACGATACCCACCACTTGCTATATCATGCCTCCCATATTTCCATGTCAAGCCTCTAACCCACCTTTCCTAGCAAACCGTTGTTTGGCTATGTTACCGCTTTTGCTCAGCCCCTCTTATAGCGTTGTTAGTTGCAGGTGAAGATGAAGTTTGTTCCATGTTGGGATATCACGATATCTCTTATTTAATTAATGCATCTCTATACTTGGTAAAGGGTGGAAGGCTCGGCCTTATGCCTAGTGTTTTGTTTCACTCTTGTCGCCCTAGTTTCCGTCATACCGGTGTTATGTTCCTTGATTTTGCGTTCCTTACACGGTTGGGTGTTATGGGGACCCCTTGACAGTTCGCTTTGAATAAAACTCCTCCAGCAAGGCCCAACCTTGGTTTTACCATTTGCCTCACCACCACCTACTTTTCCCTTGGGAGTCACTCTCTCGAGGGTCATCTTTATTTTAAGCCCCCCCCCCCCCGGGCCAGTGCTTGTCTAAGTGTTGGTCTGAACTAGAGTCCTTTGCTGCGCCACCTCGGGGAAACTTGAGGGCTGGTTTTAGTTGTACGGAGTACTCATCCGGTGTTGCCTTGAGAACGAGATATGTGCAGCTCCTATCGGTATGTCGGCGCATCGAGTGGTCTTGCTGGTCTTGTTTTACCATTTGTTGAAATGTCTTGTAACCGGGATTCCGAGACTGATCGGGTCTTCCCACGAGAAGGAATATCCTTCATTGACCGTGAGAGCTTGTGATGGGCTAAGTTGGGACACCCCTGCAGGGTTTTGAACTTTCGAAAGCCATGCCTGCGGTTATGGGCAGATGGGAATTTGTTAATGTCCAGTTGTGGAAAACCTGAAACTTAACTTATTAAAATGCATCAACTGCGTGTGTGGCCATGATGGTCTCTTTCCGGCGGAGTCCGGGAAGTGGACACGGCATTGGAGTTATGCTTGAACGTAAGTAGTTTCAGGATCACTTCTTGATCACTTCTAGTTCACGACCGTGCTTTGCTCCTCTTCTCGCTCTCATTTGTGTAAGTTAGCCACCATATATGCTAGTGCTTGCTGCAGCTCCACCTCACATACCTTTTACCTACCCATAAGCTTAAATAGTCTTGATCGCGAGGGTGTGAGATTGCTGAGTCCCCGTGACTCACAGATTACTTCCAAAACCAGTTTGCAGGTGCCCATGATACCGTGTAGGTGACGCAACCGAGCTCAAGGAGGAGCTCGATGAAGATCATATTCGTTATGTTGTTCTGTTTCCAGTTGATCGGTAGTCGAGTCCAGTTGGGGCGATCGGGGATCTTTTGCATTAGGGGTAGTCTTCTTTTATTTTGGTTCCGTAGTCGGACCTTGATTGTATCTGGTTGATGTAATGCTATATTTATGTATTGTGTGAAGTGGCGATTGTAAGCCAACTCTGTACCTCTTCCTTATTCAGTACATGGGATGTGTAAAGGTTACCCCTCTTGCGACATGCCTACAATGCGATTATGCCTCTAAGTCGTGCTCCGACACGTGGCAGATATAGCCGCATCGTGGGTGTTACAAGTTGGTAATCAGAGCCTTCCCCGACTTAGGAGCCCCCTGCTTGATCAAATCGTTGGCGTTGTTGAGTCTAGAAAAAAAATGTTTTGAGTCTTATAGGATTATATATATCGGAGAGTAGGATTCTTTTTACTCCTCAGTCCCTTCGTCGCTCTGGTGGGGCATCCTGACGTAGAGTTTTGATTCTTCTCTTCTCAAATTTCACTAAAAAAATTGGATCACGCGGGTATCTTGGAATCGTTTAAATGATTTTGTGACGAGAACATTGTTCTTGGTGCCTCCTGACATTTAGGGGTTGTGGCAGTGTCCCGGGGAGTTGAGCTCTGAGGTGTTGTCGTCACAATTTTATCATTGAAGTTCTGGAATACCTGAGTTTCGCCGACATCGAAAATCTCTTTTATGAAGTTGTTGGTGAGATAACCTCGACGCCACCCAGTACTGGGGCGGGAGTTCGGGAGTATTGCCATAACTCGTATAACGGATGGTTTTTGAAGGTTGAGGTAAACGATTTCCGAAGGTTTCTTGGTTATGTGTTGAAGGATGGATACAGCTGGATGTAGGATTTGCTAGTTTTGCGTGAGATATTATGCTTCCCCTGTATCCCCAACTCCTGATTGCATAATCGGAAAGTTTCGGGAGTTTATAAGTGGGAATTCAAGTAGCTCCTAGGATATCTTTCCGACAGATGTATGATATGAAATTGGGGTTTGACGTCTAGTGGTCCGCCTATCCACGGTTGATTTTACAGTGGTCTCGTTGTGTCTTAAAGAGTCCTTGGCTATGCTGACTCGGGGACACTTCGTATGTCATGTCACTGCCTTGTACATGACTGTGCTGTACGATCGAGCCCGTGTGGGCCCCACCATGAAAACTTCGTACGAAATCTCTATCATATGTTTGTTCCGGCTTATTCTGGAAGCCAATCCTTTGTTTTGTTTTGAGTTGTGGTATTCGAGTTGCTTCAATGTAAAATGTGATTTCATACCTTTCCTAAGAGGTGTTCTTATACTCCTATGTGATTACCAATCTTTCATGATAATCGAGATTGTCATGTCAATCCTTTTCAACCAGCGTGTTTCTCTTCAAGTGGATCCGATCATTTTCAACATCCGCAAGATCTATTCTAAGTTCTCGCAACGGTGTTTGTTTCATCCTTCCCAAGTTGCCTTTTGTTTTACCCACCCTCCCACCCTTTTTTCTTTAAGGACTTAGATTTCTTAATCAAGTATCCATCTTATTGATGTGAAGTCTCTCCATTCTTTTTCGTCAATGTTCTTATCTGGTGATTCTCATGAATATGTTCTACAAGTTCATCATTCTTCGTTCGTATTCTTCTCCGGGGGACTCAATTCAAGTTTTTGGTGTTGATCATATTCCTTTCATTGTTTCAAATGCTTTCCCATGCCGTTGCACCTATTTATCATTCACCTCTCACTATTCATTTGTTCTGGGGTGCTCAAGATATCTCAAGAGATTCGTCTTTTCATTCAAGATCCGTTCAACGTATTTCAAGGTTGTTATCTCATTCAAGCCTTTTTAATTCAACCGGTGCAATCTCCTTTTCAAGTAATTGTTCAACGGTGTATCTTTTCAGTGGGCCCTAACCCATAGGTTTTTACCAGGATCTTACCTGACTCTTGTAATTTTCCCGGTGTTACACTCAAATTCTTTTCCAAGTTTGACGTAAGAATGAGTTATCATCAGTCAAATGCTTTCTCCAAGATCTTTCAAATTCTTTTCATCATTGGCTCAACCTTTCTATTCTTCATTATTCCGGAGTGCCTCAACAATTCATGGTGTTGTTTCTCATCGTCATTCGCAACACTTGAAGACCAAAGAAGAGCTTTTCCTCCAAATCTTATCTGTTCTCCCAAAGATTCGTGATTCTAGCTTGATGCCATCCTCTCATAATTGTTTTTGATTGTGAGAATTCTTTTCACCTATCCGGAGCAATTCAAGATTCTTTTCAATTTGATTCTCCAAAGGCCATCTTTTCAAATATTAATCATTCTCAGCTTTCACCTTTTGTTCTCCAAATCTTACCGGTGCATCGCTCAAGTATCCGTTAATTAGTTCAAGATCTCTTCATTATCTTGTTTCTAAATTCTCTCAAGTATCTTCATTCATTTTCCCATTATTCCCGGTGAATTGTGCTTTTGCTACTTTTCTTGTTCAACTCTTATGGTGGTTCGCTCAAGAATTCTCTTCCGTTGCTATACTATTTATTCATTCGTTGTTCCCTAATCCTACCGGTGGTTCGTTGAAGAATTTCTCAAGTGGGCACTATAACTATCTTAATCCTTTCTACGAGAATAAGTAGTATGCCAAATCCGTTGCTTGTCATCAATTAAATTGGTGAAGGATACGCATAACATAATTCTTATTCTTGTTTCATCCAAGTGATAAATTCCTTCCTTCGGAGTTTTTTCATGATGAATAAATTCTTGATTTTCTTTTGTTCATCTTTTATTTATCGGAGTTCCAAGCTATAATTATCACGGAGATCCATCTAAATCATTACAAGGTTTCACCTTGTGTTTTCAACTTCTCTTTCTTTTCGTTATCCTTTTGTTTACCGGAGTTCTTCATGGAGGCGCTACATGATGGTTCATAAAGGATTTAATTCCTTCTCGAAGTGTTCATCAAGATTCTTTTCGGAGGAGCTCAAGAATTCTTTAGCTTGCGTTCCGAAGTACAATTCGTTCTATCTTATCTTTTGAGATGGTGTTATGTCATTCTTGGTTCATGATTCACAAGTTATCAAGAATGAGGTATTTTAAATCCATCAATTTCTTCTTTGGATTTATCTTGGGTTATATTTCACCTAAAGCCTTCCCTAAGGATTGTTGCTATCTATGGTGCTCATAAATGATCCAAGTTCTTCTTTCATCCTCCCGGTGAAATAAGTTTCTCGTCTCCTTGTTCATATTAATCCAATCTGTTGTTTCCGCTAGTGGAAAAATTTCACCTCGTGATTTCAAGATGTTTTCCATAAGGCCATAACAACCTTATTATTTCGTGGTTGTTAGTCCAACAACTCCGTTCTAGCATCTCGTGTAAGCGTGTTTTTTAAGATCTTGTTTTCTCCATTCAGTAAATCCATTTCTTTCATTTCTTCTGGAGGCATGGTGATGTTGCTCTCTTCCTCCTATCATCTTGTTTTGCCAAGATCATGTTCTTTCCTTTTGCTTATCCACTCAACCGGAGTGTCGTGTTTTCATTCGAGCTCTCTCATCTTATCAAGTTTTACCTCCATTCTCAACCGGAGTGCCGTCTGAAATCTTTCTTACCCCTTGTGCCATTCTTTCAATAGTTTCGGAGGCAGTATGTTGTTGGTTTCATTAAGTATCTTCTCATCTTGTCAAGCTCATCTTCAATTCCTTACATTTACAGTCGGTGTGCTGTCCAAATTATATCATTCTTAATCCTTCTCTATCTTGTTTTAACCGGAGTGGTTTCAATATATATCTTGCCCTTCAACCTCAAGGTGTTTCCCAATGTTCTTTGTTCCTCTTTTCTAAAGGAGTGTTTTCGACTTTGTTCACCTTCGCTGTATTCTTTCTCGAATTTGTTCAACCTCGCAAGGTTCTTTGGTTTCACTCATTTGTCAAAGAAGCAACTTAGTTTTTACCTCTTCCTCTTCCTCTTTCGTTTTCTCTCCGGTGCCATCTTAGATCTCGGGACGAGATCCTCTCGTAGTGGTGGAGTGTTGTACTGCCCCGAGACCGTTGCGCCAGGTGTCTTCCAGTTATTCGCTATTGTTGCCATGTCATTTGCTTGCGCGTTGCATCTTGTCATGTCATCATGTGCATTGCATCATCATGTTTTCAAAACTTGCATTAGTCCGGGTCTCCCAGTTCCGTCCGTTGTCCGTTCTGAGCCCAGACACACTTGCACGCGCCCGCGGCATGTCCAAAATATTATTTATAAGTGGCCGAAAAATGTTCCCGGAATGAGATGAAAGTTGGCGGGTGGTCTTATTATAGTGTAGATAGACCATCTGTCAAGTTTCATCGCATTCGGAGATCGTCTGATGCCCCAATGTATAACTATAGCGGCACCGCTGCCGGTCTAACGTCGGACGTTTTCGGTCTCTGAAAACTGCTGCCGTGCCCTCTCTCTCTCTCTTCTCTCCTCTCAGCCTCGCCACAGCCCACCTAGTCCATCCACCTACCCCTCTTCGCGTCCGGGGCCGTCCGATGCGATCGCACGGTCCGAAAACCCCTCTTTGCACAGTGCACCGGCCCCCCTCTTGCGCGCGCCCGAAAACTGCTCCGAACCCGAACCGGGCTATCGTGACCGATGAGTCCGGATCATCCCCAATCATCTCTAAAATATCTTCGGTTTATTTTTTGAACTCCCCTAGTCTATTTTTCCCGTCCGTCCGATTTAAATTGGATGTCCCAAAATTTCCCTCATTTTCACTATATATAGACCACCCCTAACCTAATCTAGACACACCACCTAATTTTTAGGGATCCTCTCGAGCGCCGCCACTCTTCCTGTCTCTTCCTCATCGGGATCCTCCCCGATCCAAAATCCCTTCCTCGTTTTCGGATCCACCCAATCCCTCCATCGATCCAACCAGCAGCTCCCCTCGAGATCAACCTACAGCCACCTATAGCCCATCCTTCCCTGCTTCGTTCCCGAAGTCGTTGGCACCGAGCTCCCCTTGCCTCGCTCGCCTCTGGTGCCGGAGACCTCTACTCCCGCGCGTCTCCGAGCCTCCTCGTCGGAGTAGCAGCAGCCGGTAACCACCAGGTCGCCACGCCCTACCTTCTCTTCATTTACTCCCCCTGCTTCTCTCCCTCTCAACCTCTCTAATCTCTCGCCTCTCCCTTCTCTAGCAGGGACCCGACGCCAGGGACGCTCGCGTCCCTAATCTTGTTGCGCCACCACCTAGAGCTTCCCCGCCGGAGGCCTCCACCTCGTCTGTGTCACCGGCGTCCATCCGTGCCTGAACCTCGCTACCTCTCTAAACCCTGCAACCGCTGCATCGTCTCTACTTCGAACACGCCTCTGTTAGCAATCACAAGAGGTCGCCTCCTCTGTTCCCGTCCCCGACCTGCCTCGGTCCACCGGGAATCCATTCCCGTCCTCCTCCATGCTGGATACGGCAAGCACCGGCAGGATCGTGCGCCGCGCAAGCCCCGCTGCCGGCCACCAAGTCCCCTGCGCTGCATCGAGCCCGCAGCACCAGCTTCCCCGCGCCACCGCAAGCAGCAGCACCACTGGGACCCTTGCGTCGTTGAGCACCACCAGGACCAGCCCCGGTGCCACTCCGGCCTCCCGAGCCACCTCGTGCGGCTCCACCTCGAGGCCCCAACCCTGCTGGACCTGCCGTCGTCATCAACCCAGCAGGAGACAACCAGGAGCCGCCATGGATGGCTGAGCCCCTCGCCGAGTTCCTCCCGCCACCATGGCCTCACACTCTGCCGCCCTGCGTCGCCAAGCTAGCGCCCAAGACCTCCAGGAGCCCGCGGCCTTCTCTGCTTCCCCTCCCCGTGCCTCGCCGGTAGCAAGCTCCGCAGTGCCAAGTTCCTCGCCTGCGTCCTCCCGTCGAGCGCCGGGACGAACGACAGTAGCTCCAGCCTCGCCTCGTCCCTCCTTGACCTCCTTCACACCGGATCTGTCCCCCTCGTCCATCCACTCGTCGCAGGAGGTCGCCACCATGCCCTGCATCCCGCATAGCCAGCCGTTGTCCCCTGCTTCACGAACGAGACAACCAGCGCTGCCCCTACGTTGACTTGGTCCAGAACCAACGTGGCCGGTCTCGAAGTCCCAGGCTCCAAGGCCCGAGCCGCCCACTTCGTCAGCCCGAACCGCTAAGCTTGCAACCAGCTCCACCGACTGGGCCTGGCCCATAGTGAGCACCCAGTCCGCCCAGTTTCAGCCCGATAACGTTTTTTTAAGTTCTGCGAATTTATCTATTTATCCAGGAGTTTGCAGATTTACAGAAAACCCCTCCTTGTTCATCCATATAATAACTTCAGAACCGTGCATCGGATTAAAACAAATTATATATGTAAAATGCTTAGAATCTTGTGTAGATTAATAATTTGCAACTTTCATCTATGTTAAAAATGTTTAAAATGATGTTTGTTTAAATTTGCTTAAATAACTTATTAAAATGTTTTAATTCATAACTTAATAACCGTAACCCCAAATTTTAATAAACTTTATATGTAAATGGGGTAGAAAAATGCCTAGTTTAACATGGTGGATTTACTTTGCATGTTTAAAAACTCTATAATATGGTTTAGGACGGAACAGTACCAAACCTTAAAATTTGCATATGAGGATTTTTTCGGACTTGTTGTTTGTTGTTCCGGCCTCATTTAAACTTGCCTAGATAGGTAGTTTTTCATATGCTTCACTTCTTGCCATGTTGATCAATATTTAATCTTGTTGGGTACATAAACGAGAGAGAACTAAATAAATCACGTGGTGTTTCGTCAATATGCAACGGAGTTGCATATTGAGCTCCACTTAATTTGTAGGATTACTTGTGCACTTTGCCATGCCATGCTTCATTAATCCGGACATGCATCATACTTGGTTGCGCATCATGCCATGTTTATGTGATGGTTGTTTTACTATGTTGTTTGCTTCTTTTCGGTGTTGCTTCTTCGGGTTGGTTCCGATAAACGTCGCGTTTGTGAGGATCCATTCGACTACGTCCGTTTGTCTTCTTCATGGACTCGTTCTTCTTCCTTGCGGGATCTCAGGCAAGATGACCATACCCTCGAAATCACTTCTATCTTTGTTTGCTAGTTGCTCACTCTATTGCTATGCCGCGATACCCACCACTTGCTATATCATGCCTCCCATATTGCCATGTCAAGCCTCTAACCCACCTTTCCTAGCAAACCGTTGTTTGGCTATGTTACCGCTTTTGCTCAGCCCCTCTTATAGCATCGTTAGTTGTAGGTGAAGATGAAGTTTGTTCTATGTTGGAACATGGATATGTTGGGATATCACGATATCTCTTATTTAATTAATGCATCTATATACTTGGTAAAGGGTGGAAGGCTCGGCCTTATGCCTGGTGTTTTGTTTCACTCTTGCCGCCCTAGTTTCCGTCATACCGGTGTTATGTTCCTTGATTTTGCGTTCCTTACACGGTTGGGTGTTATGGGGACCCCTTGACAGTTCGCTTTGAATAAAACTCCTCCTGCAAGGCCCAATCTTGGTTTTACCATTTGCCTCACCACCACCTACTTTTCCCTTGGGGGTTGCTCTCTCGAGGGTCATCTTTATTTTAAGCCCCCCCCCCTCGGGCCAGTGCTTGTCTAAGTGTTGGTCCGAACTAGAGTCCTTTGCGGCGCCACCTCGGGGAAACTTGAGGGTTGGTTTTAGTTGTACGGAGTGCTCATCAGGTGTTGCCCTGAGAACGAGATATGTGCAGCTCCTATCGGGATGTCGGCGCATCGGGCGGTCTTGCTGGTCTTGTTTTACCATTGTCGAAATGTCTTGTAACCGGGATTCCGAGACTGATCGGGTCTTCCCGCAAGAAGGAATATCCTCCGTTGACCGTGAGAGCTTGTGATGGGGTAAGTTGGGACACCCCTGCAGGGTTTTGAACTTTCGAAAGCCGTGCCCACGGTTATGGGCAGATGGGAATTTGTTAATGTCCGGTTGTAGAAAACCTGAAACTTAACTTATTAAAATGCATCAACCGCGTGTGTAGCCATGATGGTCTCTCTCCGACGGAGTCCGGGAAGTGGACACAGCGTTGGAGTTATGCTTGAGCGTAAGTCGTTTCAGGATCACTTCTTGATCACTTCTAGTTCACGACCGTCCTTTGCTCCTCTTTTCGCTCTCATTTGCGTAAGTTAGCCACCATATATGCTAGTGCTTGCTGCAACTCCACCTCACATACCTTTTACCTACCCATAAGCTTAAATAGTCTTGATCGCAAGGGTGTGAGATTGCTGAGTCCCCGTGACTCACATATTACTTCCAAAACCAGTTTGCAGGTGCCGATGATACCGTGCAGGTGACGCAACCGAGCTCAAGGAGGAGCTCAATGAAGATCGTGTTCGTTATGTTGTTTCGTTTCCCGTTGATCGGTAGTGGAGCCTAGTTGGGGCAATCGGGGATCTTTTGCATTAGGGGTAGTCTTCTTTTATTTTGGTTCCGTAGTCGGACCTTGATTGTATCTGGTTGATGTAATGTTATATTTATGTATTGTGTGAAGTGGTGATTGTAAGCCAACTCTGTACCTTTTCCTTATTCAGTACATGGGATGTGTAAAGGTTACCCCTCTTGTGACATGCCTACAATGCGGTTATGCCTTTAAGTCGTGCTCCGACACGTGGGAGATATAGCCGCATCGTGGGTGTTACAAAGGGAAAGGAAAATACTGCAGCAGATTCCTTGTCCAGAGTGCCTGAGTCTGCTACACTTCATTCCATGACTTTTGGTACCCCTCAATGGTTGGACACTGTAGCCGAAGGATATTTGCAAGATCAGCAGGCCAAGGAGTTACTGTCTGAGTTGAGCCTCAAAGGATCTAATGACAAGGGGTTTACATTGGTGCATGGTATCATCAGACATCATGATAGAGTATGGTTGGGCAATAACAAGGAGGCCCATCAGGCTATTATGCTCTCTTTACATGCCAGTGGAGTGGGTGGGCATTCAGGTTTTCAGGCCACATATCACAGAATTAAGGCTTTGTTTTCCTGGCCTGCCATGAAGCAACATATTCAGGACTATGTCAAAAGATGCACCATTTGTCAGCAAGCCAAGTCTGAATATATCAAGAAACCTGGGTTGCTTAGTCCCTTACCGGTGCCTAAGGAAGCCTGGAACATGGTGAGTATGGATTTCATCTCTGGACTTCCCAAAAGCAAGTCTTATGACACTATTTTGGTGGAAATTGACAAATTCAGCAAGTATGGTCACTTTATTCCTCTAGCCCATCCCTTCACGGCCCTAACAGTTGCTCAATTGTATCTAGACAATGTGTATAAACTCCATGGGTTACCTCAGGTACTGATCACTGATCGAGACCCTCTCTTCACCAGCACAGTTTGGCAAGAGTTGTGTAGGTTGTCAGACACTAAAATGAATATGAGCACTGCCAATCATCCTGAGACTGACGGCCAAACCGAGAAGCTCAATCAGTGTTTGAAAATGTTCCTGCGGTGTATGGTTCAGTCGGCACCTAAGAAGTGGGCACACTGGCTCCCTCAGGCAGAGTATTGGTATAACACCAACTATCATTCGGCGTTGGGTGCTACTCCCTTTCAGGTACTGTATGGCTATCTTCCGCGTCATCTGGGTATTTCCAATCTGCAGAGTTCTACTTCTAGTGATCTCTCGAGCTGGTTAGCGGAGCGTAGCGCTATGACAGCGTTGATTCGGGATCACTTGCTGCGAGCGCAGTCCAGGATGAAGATGCAGGAGGATAAGCATCGCTCAGACAGAGTGTTTCACCCCGGTGATTGGGTTTTCCTGAAACTTCAGCCTTACATGCAGCAATCGGTATCGCGGCGCTCCAATCATAAGCTTGGATTCAAGTTCTTTGGACCGTATCAGGTGCTTGCTAGAGTGGGCGCAGTGTCCTACCTCCTGCGCTCCCACCATCAAGTAAGATTCATCCCGTCGTGCATGTGTCATTGCTTAAACCAGCTGATCCACCAGTTGCAGGTACCGACACTGGCGACAGTCTGCAGTATGCGGCGGTGGCGACTCAAGCATCCAGACCGGTGCAGGTACTCCAGTCAAGGCTCGTCCGATTTGGTGGGGGAACACGGCGCCAGTACAAAATTGCTTGGAGTGGTCTTCCATTAACCATGGCTACCTGGGAGTGGTCGAGTGCTCTGCCGGAGCTGGCATCAGCGTGAGGGCACGCTGTTTTCAAGAGGAGGGGCATGCTACATTCCCTGTGTATGGGCTGAGTGTAAGTGGGCCGGGTATGCTGTAGGCCGACTGTAGGCGACTGTAGGCGTGTGTGCCGTGTGGTGGCTACAGTACAAGTAGTCGTGAGGCAGTCGTGTGTGAGGAGAAAAGAATGTATTGAGCAAACCTTATCTTCTTCCTCCTGTAATCGAACCTCCTTCTTGGGTTCTTCCTTCCTGTCCACGTCTCCTTCTCTGAATTCGACGATTCCACACCCCGGCCATGGCTAGGGAGTTCTACCCGAGGGTAGCATCTACCGCTACGGGCTGCGCACGGCTGAGCTGACGGAGGTGTGCGAGTTGGGAGCTCTGAGATACCAGCGTCGTAGAGCTGGCACCTTCGAGCCTCATGGCCAGGATATCTTCTTCTTCAACGTAATACCTTACGTGGAAAGTATGGTTAGACTTAGGTCCTGTTTGGATGTCCACCTGCTTCCTGAAATTTCGGAATCTGTGGAGCACCCACTTGCCCGCTCCGCGAATTTTAACTGGAGCTCCGCCCGCTCCGGGAAGTGGCCTCGTGGAGCGGAGCGTCTCCGAACAGGCTCTTACTGCTTAGTCAGCCTAGCTTCATTAGAGGCATTTACTTTCAGCTTGCGATAAGCCTCATGTGTTTTTTCATGCGTATTCCTCATATGTAAAACGGTATTTGTACTGGTTGGGATAAAATCTGCAACAATATTCTAATAAAAGCTAAAAAAAAGTGGGTCCATCCGCATCCACCAGATCCACCTCATCCTGAGACAGTGAGATTGACACCGCACCCAAGTGCGCGCTGCTTAATTGTAAGTTAAGTTTCTTCAGTTCCTTATCTGAAATTTCTTTACTTTCCTGTCAACACTAAAAAATCAAGAGAATTGTTGTTGACTCCTTAAAATGCCTCTGATGGAGGCTCTTCAGCTTTCAGCGTCTTAGTACAGAGTTAAAACGACTAGCTTTTTCGAGTTAGAATAAAAGGAAACATATTTTCTCATTTTCTATCGAATCAGATTCTAAAACCATTGCTTAAAGCAGAAAACATGCATGATCCTCACAAGCATGCTTCAGTATGCCTTGGCTATATTTTGCCAATTCACCAAGGAGATCACTAATGCGCGTAAAACTTATCTCTGATTATCTGCAACTCTCTCAATGCATCTCCAATTTGAATGCGTTCAGTTGGCGTCTCCTTGGAGCATGAAATTCCAACCTGCAGAATCGAGACGATGCAACTAATTCTCATGTCTTCACTGCTCTGATACCCCCCTTCTGTCCCTTTGCCATTACTTTCTGCTTTTAATAGGTCTTGGTCGATGACAGTAGCCGCTTGGTCTGGCAGTGCCATTTGTACGTGCTTATGAAGGCTAAGCACTTCTCCGAATTCAGAACTTGTGGGTCTTTTACCGGTGAACATCTCGAGCAGCAGTATACCGTAGCTGTACACATCACCATGGATTGAAGCTTCATTGCCAAGTCCATATTCTGAAATTAACAAACGTGGCAAATTTGATACTAAGTGCTTCCTTGGATGGAGGGTAAAATGTGAAAAATCAAATGCAACAATACTACAATAGTTGAGAGTAGAACTATGCTCACCTGGAGCCACATAACCAATTGTTCCTCTTATTGCGGTTCGACTACTAGTTGGTGTCTCTGACTTGTCATTATGTTCGTCATGTAGGAACCTTGCAAGCCCAAAATCACCGACATGGGCAACCATGTTGTTGTCGAGGAGAATATTGCTTGGCTTGAGGTCACAGTGAACAATTGGAAACGGCTTCTGATGATGCAAATAGTCAAGCGCAGAAGCCACGTGCATGGCAATCTGGAGTCTCTGAATGAGATCTAGCATCTTGGGTTCGTTATCTTCCTCGAGATGCTTGTGTAGCCACTGGTCTAGATTTCCATTTGGCAGAAACTCAAACACAAGAGCCTTGAAGTCGCCACCTCGAGTGTCAATACTTGAGCACACTGTTATAACCTTCACAAGGTTCCGATGGCGGATACATCTCCAAGCCTCACATTCCGCATCGAAACTTCGGGATGCGCCAGCATGTTGCAGGTTGAGTACCTTCACTGCCACCATCACTTGTTGGCCAGAGATTTCCATTCTTCCCTTGTACACTGCACCAAAGCTGCCCACCCCAATGAGGTTTTCGGATGTGAAACCATCTGTTGCCTTGACCAATTCAGCATAAGAAACTCTTATGTATTTGTCATTGAGGAGAGTTATCTGTGGCTTTGCTCTTATAAGCTTGCTTCTTTTACATAACACGAACATTGCGGATAGTATGACCAACAGAATTCCGGCGCCTGCTGCGATAATCATGAGAAGCTTTGAAGATATTCTCCTTTTAGTGGGACTGGAGCACATTTTCAACTTGAGTTGAGGGATCCCACCACACAGAGCACTGTTTCCCATGACCGAGGTTGCAGCTGCATTGAGGAATATTCCGTCTTTCGGAACTTCACCTTCAAAATCATTGGAAGAGAGATTTAAACTAGCAAGGCCTTTCATGGTGCCGAGGAACTCAGGAATGCTCCCAGATAAATTATTCCGAGAAAGATCAAGCACTACGAGGCCCCGTAACTGTCCTAGTGACAGCGGAATCGTCGCGTCGAGATGGTTCCCAGATAAATTGAGGTACTGTAAGCTTCGACACTCCCCAATATTGGTAGGAATCTTTCCTGAAATCATATTGTCAGAGAGATCAAGTTCACCTAGATTCCTGAGATTTCCCACTTCTGAAGGCAAAGTCCCAGTCAGTGAATTATGTGCAAGATACATGGAACTCGACAAGCTTGAGATGAGGAAGAGTTCCTTAGGTGTTGGGCCGGAAAGATTGTTGTAAGAAAGATCCAGCTCCTCTAAAGGACAGTTGCTGAGAGCAGAAGGGATGGCTCCACTGAGCGCATTAGTATTAAGCAGAAGGGTTGTAAGCTTTGTAAGATTTCCAAGAGCCACTGGGATAGATCCTGACAAGTTGTTATTTGACAGAGATAACCGATTCAACTTCTTAAGCTTGCCGAGAGATGCTGGGATGGTGCCCTGGAGAAGATTATTTTCCATGTCAAGTTCATCCAAGTTGATGAAGTTCCCTATTGCTTCAGTTATCGTCCCTGCTATGCTGTTGGATGCAATGCCAAGAAACTCCATCTGTGTCGACAAATTGCCGATTGATTTCGGTAGCACACCTTGGAGCTTGTTTTCACTAACATCCACTAATATCATATTGCTGCAGTTGGTCAGACTAGTAAGGAAGCCCCATTCAGCATCGTTGGTTGCTTCAAGCTGATTCCCCGCAAAGTTCACCACAGAGAGCATCTCCTGGCGAGCCCCCAGGCACCGAGGGATCGTTCCCGACAGGAAGTTGTTTACTGTCTGAACCATCTGTAGCATGGAAGCATTGCACAAGGACGGCGGGATCACGCCATGAAACTGGTTATCAGACACAAGAAAGGACTGGAGACTCGTCATCGTGTCGCCCATGTCGAGCGGAAAGCCCCCGGTGAGGTTGTTGTGCTAGACGTTGAACATCTCAAGAGAGGAGAGGTTGAACAATGAGAGTGGCAGAGGGCCTTGTAGCTCATTGTTGTCCAGGTAAAGCTCAGCGAGGGCATGGAGGTTCCCAATGGCGTCCGGTATCTTGCCGACAAGCTTGTTCTCCGCGAACGAAACGGCTTCAAGCAACCCAAGGTTCCCTATAGACTCCGGGATGCGCCCCACAAAGCCATTGCTCTGGAGGTTTAAGGATGCCAGCGACGAGAGGTTGCCTAGCCAAGAAGGTATGGTTCCGCCGAGGTGGTTGTCTTCCAAATGGAGCGTGCTGAGGGATGACAGGCCCTGTAATGAGGAGGGTATGCTCCCTGACAGCCGGTTCGAGAAGGCGGTGAGGGCGGTTAGCGCCGACAGGTTCCCCAGCGAGGCCGGGATGGAGCCTGACAGCTGGTTGGACGCGAGGCCGAGGCCGACGAGGCTGGCGAGGCTGCCGACCTGCCATGGGATCTCTCCTGTCAGGTTGTTGAACTCCAGGACCAGCAGCTTGAGGTTGACGAGGCCGCCGACGCCGGAAGGGATGCTTCCTGTGAGCCTGTTCTGGCCGAGGTTGAGCACCTCGAGGCTCCGAAGCGAGCCCAACAGCTCCGGCGGGATGTGCCCCTGAAGCTTGTTGGTGTGGAGCAGGACGGTCCTGAGCCGCCTGCACAGGGAGAGCGACGGCGGGAGGCGGCCCCCGATGGCGTTGCCGCTGAGGTTGAGGTGGCTGAGCTCGCGCAGGCGGCCGAGCTCCGGCGGCAGCGCGCCCTGGAGGCGGTTGCCGGGGAGGTGGAGCCGCCTCAGGTGCGTGAGGTTGGCCAGCGCCGGGGTGAGCGTGCCGAGAAGGCCGAGCCCGGGGAGGTCCAGCGCGACGACGCGGCCACGGCGGCGGCCCCTCATGCCGCAGGACACACCGCGCCACTGGCACGGCGGCGGCGCGGGCCCGTCGTGGGCGCTGCTGCTCGTCCATGACGCCAGGGCCCGTGTCGGGTCGCCCCTCACGAGCGACCTGAAGGAGAGCAGCGCGTTGTAATCCGCGGCGCTGGCGGCATCGGGCTCCGGTGCGCCGGGCAGCGCGTGAGTGGCGACGGAGCACGCGAGGAAGAAGACGGCGACGAGGAGGGGGGACAGTGCTGCCATTGCCATTGCCGTTGCCGCCCCGGCCGACGGTGCTGTGGCAAGCAAAGTGATTGTGGAGTGTGGACTGGACGCGGCGGAGAGCATACGTGCGAGACAGAGAGGTAGATAGAGAGAGAGAGAGAGAGATATTTGGCTCGGGTGAGTGTTGCGTATAAACAAACTGTAGCCACCGGTGGCGACGCGTCGTCGTCGTTTGGCAACGGCGGGTTGAATTTTTCTGGGACGGGGGCCACCGGCAGCGTGATGCGATCCGTGGCTTGTTTCGTCTCTCTGAGGACTCTGGGCCAATGAGCCATGAGTAGTCGAGGTCAGTGATATGAAAAGCTGGTGGCCGCTTTTTGACGATGTTTCCTTTCACACTGACCCTGCCCACAACCGCTATCCTATCGCCGTCTTCTCCTTAGCGCTCGCTCATCGTGACATGCTAATCTCCGGCGAGCGCTTCACTCGCCGGCTTAGATTAAGCATAAATCTAGGTCAACTAAGAATTAGGCAATCACAAAAAAAGGGGGGGCGAAGAGCTAACACACAACAGCAGCTATTTATGTAGCTAGGTTATTGCTATTTTGGTTCGTGCAAGCATGCAAAATGCAGATTCTTATTTTATTTTTCTATGTGCCAAACATATAAAAATGCACTAGCACATACTATTCCTTTGAAGATTAGGACAAGAGAAGGTGAGCTAGAGAAAAACATTGCCTTATGACTACTCCAGGGTACGGACGGAAAATGCAACAAGCCAAATATCAGGAACCTACCGGGAAAAGATTACCAAAGTAGAAAGCTGGGAGACAAAAGTTACACGTAGCCAAGAAAATTCTGCCTCGCGGCTCATTTAATCGACTATACATATTACAGCTTAATAATCCATGCTACATGTATACATGGGTCAGACACTCGAGACTACCACTCGTCACTTCGTCTTTTTACTGCCAAAAACACATGCAAGAAGCCGCACGGTCCGAATGCTTACAATCATGGCTTCTGGTAGATGGCTGGTGGGTCAGGCAACTTGGTAGAGCTTCCTGATTCGGTCTTGACATTTCCGGGCTCATCGACGGCCATGGCATTAGCGTCGACCTGCTGCAGGCGACGAGCACCATGGACAACAAGAAAAGGAATATTTGGTTAGATAAGCCTGGCCATGGGCAGTGAGTGTACACTAGAGATCTTATACCACAGTTCACAAATAGGAAGGGAGGCCGACTTACATGAGCTTGCTTGGAGGGGCCGATGTCTTCCGCCATAGGTTCTGATCCTCTATGTTCACCTGTTACTCTGCTACCATCCTGCACAAGGTAAAGAAGAGCACACTTAGCATAATGCATAGCACCAAGGAATCCGAACAAGTTGCATACAATCATGCAAGTTTAACAACATTACAAGGCACTCTTTGCCACCCTTCAGTTTTCACGCACATCGGAAGAGCAAACAATAGTCGGTGGAAATTTTGCAATGCATCGTAGTAAAAATATTCCATCAACACCATGTATTACATGGTGAGAAAGCAATTTTCACTCTATCTAGGATTTTTTATATCAAGGAACTGTGAACAAAATGGTGGATCATGAAAAAGAACAAATCACTCGTCTGTATGAAGACTAAAATGATGTGGTCAAGTACCTGGTCTTTTGTCTCAGCTCCAGCTGATTCTCTCTTAACTCTTGTACCTTGAATAGTGATTCTCCTATAACAAAAATTTCACGAGGCGCACACAGGATAGCCATCAGAACTAATGGAACAATGACACAGGAATAAATACCATCTCTCCATCTCTCACAACAAAATAAATAAATACCTCGCTGAGTCTTCCAAAGGTGTGTGATACTCCAATTCCATATCAGAATCAGGGTCATCATGCCTTTCATCCTGATCCTCTTCATCTTCATCCGGCTGCATAATATAAACACATGCAAAGTACCCAAATTGCAATCAGTTCTTGCCATACACTTTCAAGGCATGACCAGGAATATAGGTGATAGGGAATATAATCCAACTGTGTAGATGAATATCCGATGCCACTCACATTAAGAAAGAGTGGTAACAATATTCATCTAGATGTAACAAGGGCACAAAAAAGGTCAAACCAACTAAATAGTTAATTTATCTGCTTGGAAATGGATTACAATTTAGAAATTTGCACAGCCTCCAACGCGCATCTTTGGCTGTTAACTTTTTGTTTGTATGTTAGTAAAAATTATCAAGTATACTGATGAATCTATTATTCATGACAAAGCAAATCATACTGTTTTGGCCTTACACATCTAAATACTCCCTCCGTCCCATAATATAAGCGCGTTTTTGAATGCTCTTATATTATGGGACGGAGGGAGTAGTTGTTTATATATTAGTGGTTAGAGTTAGAAAAGTTCGACTGCGCGCTTTCTATTAAGTCATGCAGCAGCAGGGCTACAAGGATTATGTTGGGCGGGCCAGGCCAAAGAGAGCCCAAAACTTTTACCCTTATGCTGTTTTGGGCTTATGCTGGACAGGCCACGCCACTGTTTTGTTCGTGTATAGCTCCGCCACTGAAGTCACGTATTTACGAACAGAAGTACTATTACTGTCCACTGTCTAGACTTTCTTTGAAATTAGCACAAGGGGACGTGTTCAATTGGGCATATTCAAAACTTCACCGAATAAAACAGTCGGGCTGCCATACCACGAAGCCGAATCATCATCACTATATAGAAGTTAGCTCAAAGTTCAAACATTATTTAATACTATAACCTAATAAGGTCAAAGTATGCACAGACGGTTCAATGCGCTGAGGTAGTGGTGGCATAAAATATACCGCCTCTGTAATCAAATATAAACATTTTAGAGAGTTACCTCTTATATTTGTTTACAGAGGTAGTAGTAGAAATAAACGAGAAAACAGGCTGTAACAAAAATCATGCCTTTAACCAAATAATACAGACCAGGAAATGCAAACATATCAAATGAACTGCACATGGAAGTTGGAAAATTTGAACAGATAAAACAGGAAAGAAAAAAATCACAACAACACGCTTCTAAAAAACAAAGACAACAGCAGACATGTACCATCCCTGGCAGGCTACCTCAATTGACTAGCATAGCAAGCATATGGAATCAAGAAAATAAGAGATCATGGCATTATAGAAAACACCCCTTGTATCAAGTAATCTGCCTTGTTACAAAAAGCATGAAAGTATTAGCAGTTTAGCAAGCAAATAGGAAATTAAGTGCTAATTCATCAGTTGTAAAAAAACAAAAGGCATCCTGATCCCATTATCTTTCCAGTCTTCCAGATTTTATCGACTTGAAACTAATATGAAGATAGTACACAGAATGCTAGCAACTGTTTCTTATTCTAATATTATATTTACAGGAATTTGTGTCTACTAGTAGGCACCATCCCTCCTTGCTGCTTAACAGAGAATAAAACGGTGCTCATGAAGGGAGTTTTTTTTTTAGCAATGAAGGGAGATTTTCAAAGACTACATCAGAAACTCCTCATCCTCTTATCATGTTTTGTTAGAGTAAAGAAAAAGGGACAGAAGTTGAATTCCTTCTTATAATGCAAGAACACTTGCTCACCTCAGGGAACTCAGTATCAGGAGGTCGCTCTTGAAACTGAACGCTAGGGGCATGTCGAAGTTTTGAAAGATTGTCAAGAAGTTTGGTTCTTATATTATCCAGTTCGTAGCGTGTATTTTTGTTCTCCATGTTACTTGGTGCTACATGAAGAGTGTAATCTGGACCGAAGTATTCATAGTACTCATTGACAGGCATCTTATCCTCGAGCTCTTGGCCAAGTGCAACTCCTGTCTGCACAAAGTTTAGAAGTGCCAGATGAAACAAACAGGATGGCATCAAAATGCAAAGCAATAAAAACACATGTAGTTCCAATAGGTACAATTACAAACATAAGCGTGGCAGAAGAGGCCAAGGAAAGAAGATAGTAAGCTTTTTTTTACCATACCTCATAACACCAACATCGTGCAACATTTCTTATGGTATAGCCACCACCGCCAAGAAGCAACAATGGAACATTGAAAGACCTCATGTACTTCACGCATTCTGCATGACCTCTGATCGAAAGATTGAAGCAGCCCAACCTATCCCCAGATAATGAATCGGCGCCACATTGAAGAACAACTGCACCAGGCTGGAAAACCTCCATAACTTTGGCCATTATAGGCTTAAACAGGGACTGGTAGCTTTCGTCATCAATCCCATCATCCAGAGGGACATTAAGGGAGTAATACTTTCCTTTTGAATGCCCAATATCACGGACATCCCCTGTGCCTGGGAAATAATCCCCAAACTTGTGAAAAGAGACTGTCATAACCCTGTCTGTCGTGTAGAATGCCTCCTCAACTCCATCACCATGGTGGATATCAATATCGACATATAGAACTCGCTGCAAATATAAGACAGACTATATTATAGCACAATAAAAAAAACTTGACCTAAAAGGACGAAACATCAGGCTGGTTTCCAAATTTCTAGTAGCAAGAGGAAAAGTCAGGAAACAAGGACACTGAGGAGGTGTTTGGTTGGCGTTTATTTGTCCGCTATCAGATTACAGCACGATCTAATACCAATAAACACGTCTGGTTCCCGCAGCACAAGGCCCATTCCGCCCACAACCCACCAGTAACGATTCACGTTACCACTCGACATCCCCTTCGTGGAACTCCTCTGTCTTCCTCCCCCAATCTCCTCAGCCTCAGATCCCTCCGCCCAAAACAGTGACGCCCTAGCCCTGCCCCCAGCCCCGCCAGCCATGGTTGCAGCCATCCATCCCGCCCAACATGCTCTGCATCACGAGCTGCGGCGCCCGCAAGGAGCACCCCTTCACCGCATTTGGAGCACCTTCTTCGGATTGTAAAATTCCAAGTTCAAACACATTCATTTACGGGGCATGAAAATAATAATTCAGCAATGAATAGCGCCAAACAGTGATTCATTGCTGGATTTGGTTTTCTTTTCATACCTCGTACTGAATTTGTGTCTGAACTTGGAATTTCACATGCTAATAGAACAATACCCTCTTAACATACTGTATTGTTTTGAGAATTTTTGAAAACTTCCAAACATGGTTTCCTTGTAACTTGGTTTCCACTGATATTCTCTCTGCCTGTAGTATACAGGCATACTCTAATATGATATGGTGCCATGTGCCATGATTGTAGGATCAGGGTTTGGTGGTCCACCGAATCACTCTCAATATTTACATTCAAAATAACTATATACTACCATTTAACAGTATACAGGCATATGACATGACATGGTCTCATTTGGGGCCTCTTGGGATAAAAGGTAGCAAAAACAGTTTATTGCATCAACATATATGAGGTATTCCGGTAGTTTACCCCTTTCCCCTTATCATCTGTTCAACCAATATCGTTAATTCCATAACTAATGTAGATGAAAGTTAACAAAAAACCACTAGTTAACTTGATGAAACAATTACAGACGAGAGGATGTAATCGAACCATTTAAAAATATTAAACCTAATGACATGAGCAAGGCGGGGCAAGGTCACCTGGTGGTGCTTGAGGAGCTCGAGGATGGCGAGTACGATGTCGTTGACGTAGCAGAACCCCGAGGCCTCGCACTTCTTAGCGTGGTGCAGGCCCCCGGACCAGTTGATGGCGATGTCAAGGCCGTGGTTGAGCTTGACGGCGCCGCCGACGGAGGCCCCCGCGTAGGTCTGGCAGAAGCTGTAGAGGCCGTCGAAGACGGGGCAGTCCTCGCCGACGTTGAAGCGCTTGAGGGCCCGGATCTGGTCCTGCTGCGTCTCGGGCGTGACGGAGCGGAGGAAGGAGATGTAGTCGTCGGCGTGGAAGCGGCAGAGGTCGCGGTCGCGGGCGGGGTTGGGGCGCAGCACCTGCATCTGGTCGAGGAGGCCGTACTGCGCCAGCAGCGAGTGGGTCATGCGGATGCGGTGCGGCTTCATCGGGTGGCCCTGCCCGTAGTAGTAGTTGCCCACCTCCGAGTCGTAGAAGTAGCACACGCGCCGCTTCTGCCCGTCGGGGCCGACCGACGGCAGCGAGTTGCCGCCGGCGCCGGCCGAGGAAGGGTCCATCGCGACGCCGCCGCCGCCGCGGGGCGGTGGGGTTTTGGGGGATGGATTGTTTTTGCGGGTTTGTGTGTGGGAGCCAGAAGGGTAGGTCACGCGCAGAAAAAACAGAAATAGAGGAGAGAAAAATAGGGACGAGCGGGAGAGGGAGGTGAATCGGGAACAGGCTAGAGATTCATGATGAATTGTTGCGTCTTTTCTCAGAGCATCCCTTCAATGAATATCTAAAAATAGTTTTTACTAAGGCAAACTAGTACGTGGTTGGATAGTTAAAAGGACAGTCGTATCCATCAGAGCTCAAATCCTGATGCTCATATTTTTTGCATTTATTTCAGGATTTTCAGTGATGAATGTTTTAGTGGGAAGAGATATTTTTGTCGACTACGAGATGCATGACTTCGTAAATCTTAAAATAATATACCGACTCACTCTCCCGAAGGTGCTCATACAGATAAGGTGTGTATGTGTACGTTTGTAGGGATGAGTTTATGCGTGTATATATAAGCGCTTGCGTCTGTACTATGCGAAAAAAATAGTTTTATCGAGAAACAGAAAGTTTGTGGCACCAAAATATTTTTTTGTAACAGATGATGTAAACTCGCGCCTTAATTTTTTTGCCCTTTTCTCTTTCAATTTCACAATTGCAGGCGTATTGAAATAGGACATGGCATACATAAGCAGGTTGAATAAAGGTATTTATGACGAGTTTTGCTTCTATACACCCTTCTAAAGTTTACATGAATCTTAAAATTAATTTTGAAAGGTATTCTCATACATCCACGATAAACTAATTTAAATTTATAATCTCCCGGTGCATTAAATAAGAGATCAGAACAGTCTAACATTTTTTATTGCATGGGTATCTTCTAATTCCCATCTTTAATCTGCATCAAAGTCTAGAAACTTTTCTAGGGGTGCGCCAAAGCAAAACTGATGTAGGGTAGGGCACCTCAGTTGTTCGATTTTTCACAATTTGAAGGGAATCAACAGAAACACTCAAAAACCAAAGAGGAACCACTCAAGACAAGTCTAATCACACATCTACTCTCATCACATACACATGTAAGCAGGGCCGGCCCTGACATTCGAGAGGCCTTGTGCGAACTGAGAAAATGGGCCATTAACACTACTATCTAATAGACAAAAAAAACTTCCAAGCCTATCTATCATGTACAACGAAAATTCATATAAAAGTAAAATTCATTAGCAAATATGGTCTTAATACACCACGGTCCATGGATATATCAGATGATTATAGGATTATTAGGATACACGCTCCAACAACCTAGAAGTCTTGTCTTAATTCTTAACTAAATATATATGTGACATTGTTCTCAAATTCTTGATCCAATTCCACAGAAGCTACAATTCCAACTCTACCAGTCCAACCACAAACATGCATCAGCAAATATCAGGAGCCACCTAACAAATACACAAAAAAGAAGTGAATGGCATACTCAAGAAAAACGACACCTTCGAGCATTTCTGGATGGAAAATCACTAATAATAGTGTCAAGATCAATGTTATCCGACATATCTTTCTCAATAAAGCACCATGGCCAAGCCATTCAATCTCTCCTGTGACATGGTTGATCTCAAATAGTTCTTTAGTGATTTAAGTTTTGAAAAAGAAACAGTTAAAAGGAGAGAGAACACCTGAATTCTTGTCTTCACGAATCCTGTTCTTGGTCTCTTGGAGCAAATAGAAGAAATCCAACGCTGCTCCACACTGCTCGCATCAACTCATCATAAGCAGAAAATAGACAAGGGAAAAAAATTGAGATGCAAAAAATTATGAGGAGTTGCCTGGACTCCACGTCTCCGCTCTCCATTGCCGGACAGGCGGACCACAGCCCCAACTATCGATGGTCGTCTGCCGGCTGCTAATCTCCGTGTTCCTGCCTGGGCACAGGGTGTGTCGTCGCTGGCCGGCTCGCCTCTCTGGATCCGTTCGCCGGGGCCCTTGGGGTATTTGTAGGATGCAAAGAAATACACTGAAGTGTGATACTAATGGACAATTCATTGATTGGCTTGGGGAGTTGGGGTTCTGGCCTCATAGGAACTCGGGGCAATCAATTGGATTTGGGGAAGAGGATGAGAACGAGAGGGAGACGATGAGTTGGCGGCTGGCGGCGTGTTTCTGGGACTGGGAGCGAACGGGATTGTTGGCTTCGTTCGTGCGTTGCTGCTCGCTTCTTCATGGGCTGGGCTGTTTGTCTTGCGTACAATTTTTCTTTCTATGAATATATTGTGTATTGTATGCACGCATAGGGTATGGGCCCCTGCTCGTGCTGGGCCCTAGGCCGTCGCACTCGCCGCCATGGCCCAGGGCCGGCCCTGCATGTAAGACCCGCGACATACATGAACAATCAAACAAAAATAAGGTAAAGTTCATCTCAAATCCTAGAGGAGATGAGGTCTCGAAGGTAGATAGTCTTCCCAAATCTCTATGGTCGATGGGGCCTTGCATCTATGGGGGGGTCTTCCCTTTAAGGGGCCTTGAATGCAATGGAGAATCTACTCCGAAGAGGTCTTGATCTTCAATGGAGGGATGGATGAGGAAAGCTCTCTAAATTTTAGTCTAACTGGATGAACTGTTGCACAATTGGCGTAGAGACTATTTAAAGAGACAAACTAATCAACTACGACTCGGAAGTAAAATGAACTATTTGAGACATATAGTTTGCTTCAAGCCAGAAGTTAAGCGAACTATTTGAACGCCCCCCCCCCCCCCACTATTGACAAATGATTTTGTCCATGCTGCATTTTTATTTGCATTGACTATAATCATTACAAGTAGCTCTTTATGATGATTTTTTTATGACATGAAGTTACGTGAACTATTTGAAGAGATCAACTACACCCATTGGCAAAAAGGCGTTTCTCATGAGCGGTCTACAAATGATAATGTATGTATTGCATTTGTGTGTACCCTATATATTTACCAGTGACAGAAGGCCATCTCCTTCTTTTGACAACCAAAGCAACTCAACAACCATGTCCCATCATAGAACAGTCGATTAGAAACAGCAACGGACAGTATTCGGGCAGCTCAACCATTCCAACACCTTATTTTTCAGAGTCATGTGTGTTGGAAATATGCCCTAGAGGCAATAATGTTTGTATTATTATATTTTCATATTCATAATTACAGAGTTTATGTTCTATGTTATAACTGCTATGATCCTGAAATATGCAATTCAATGGAAAACTCGTATGCATGTGTGGAATGATAAACGGTTAAATGAAAGGTTCCTAGTCTTGCCTCAAGGACTAGCTCAAGTGTTGTTAGTGACCACGTTTTCCGGATCTTAGGATATCGTTAAGTGTAATGATAGTCCTAAAACAACATTGAGATTATGACGTTGGAAGAACGATCATATTGAATTGACCCAATCTTGTCTGTTATGAATTGAGTTAATATCGTCTGCAATCAATTGTAAAAACATGGAATGTTAACGTGTGAATTTTCTCCTTAGACCCCGAGAGTAGCGCAATCACTTCTTACCATACGATGGGCTTTGGGGTTGCTCAAACGTCACTTGTAACATGGTGATCATAAAGACAACTTGCAGGTTCATCGAAAAGTTTGACAAGGGAGTAGATAGCCCGAGAGTGGGATTTGCTCCTCCAACGATGGAGAGATATTCTTAAGACCCTCTCGGTGTGACGACATGCATCATCGTTTGGAAGATACATGTGACCACATCACATGGATGCCGGAACACAATAACGAGAAAGAAGAACAAAACTGGTAACGAGGATAACGGTATAGTGAGCATGGTGATGACTCAGAAGGGTACTGATGCATCCCGAGTTTTGTGAAGTATGGTGAAGCAAAGGGAACATCCCATGATAACCAAAGGTTCACTCGAATATCATTCGCATGCTCATGGTGATCGATATGGACGTCCACGGTCCCGCTATCGGTCATTGAACGAACAGTTTCGTTAATGTCTATGAGTTATCGAACCTACGTGGTCACAAGCTTTAGGCAATCACGATCTGCTGAGTGTTATTAGGACAGGAGTGATGAGAACACATTTGTGGAATTGTTTCATTAATATTCAAAATAGTTCTGAGAGGATCTGGAAGCGTTTCGGAGTCACCGCAGGGGTTTCGGAGAGTATCGGTAATACCGGGTATTACAGATAAATAATATATAGGTCGAAAATGTTCCAGGGATGTTAAAATATATATATCAACGGGCCTTAAAAGTATATAGAACAATTTTATATTTAATTTAATATCAATGGACCTTAAAAGGCCAAGAGGAGGTAAACAACTTGGGCCACAAGGGCCCAAGTGGGGAAGGCGCCCCTTCCCTAAGGAAGGAGGCCGAATTGGAGAGGGGAGAGGATTCGTCCTCCCCTCCTCTGGCTGACGCACTAAGGGGGACTCCTTCCCACTTGGTGGCAGCCCTCCCTCTCCCCTCTAACTTATATATACTTGAGGATTTGTGCTCTTTTAATACACAAGTTTTGGAGCCTCCTCTAGTTCATCATATTGGCAGTCTCCATGACGAGGAGTGAGTAGTTCACCCTCAGGGCTGATGGTATATCCTAGTAGCTATGTGTTTGATCTCTCTCTCTCTCTCTTGTGTTCTTTTTTGGCACGATCTTGATGTACCGCGAGCTTTGTTAATATAGTTGGCTCATATGTTGTTTCTGCTCTCTATCTTGTTGTGATGAATTGAGTTTTTACCTTTGAGGTTTCACTATTATTGGATTGAATACTTTTATGAATTTGAGAACACTTGATGTATGTCTTGCATATGAATACCCTGGTGACAATGGGGTATTATATTGATCCACTTGTTGTATGTTTTGGCACTCAAGTCACGGGTCCCTGAGGTGACATTGGGATAATCTATGCATAGGGGTTGATGCACGTTTTCATCCTACTTTCTTCGGTAGAAATCTTGGGGTACTCTTTGAAGTTCTTTGTGTTAGATTGAATATTATGAATCTGAAGTTGTTTGATGCATATCCAATAATTAACTCACGGACACTTGTGGTGGCATTGGAGTATCTAGGTGACATTAGAGTTGGTTGATGCGTATCATATGGTGTTATTTTAGTACGAACTCTAGGGTTGTTTGTGACACTTATAGGGATGGCTCAATAGATTGATCGGAAAATATAACTTTGAGGTGGTTTTGTATCCTACAAGAATTTCATCTTATGTTCTCTACTAGATAAGAACTTTGGAGTGATTATTTGTCACACGTTGAGGGACTGTTATATGATTCAATTATGCTAGCATTGTTGAGAGATTGCACTAGTGAAAGTATGAACCCTAGGCCTTGTTTTCAAGCATTGCAATACCATTTGTGCTCACATTTGCTACTTGCTACCTTGCTGTTTTTTATTTTCAGATTACAAAAACATATACTATTCATACTACACATGTATCACCATCTCTTCATCGAACTAGTGCACATATACAATTTACCATTGTATTGGGTGTGTTGGGGACACAAGAGATTTCTTGTATTTGATTGGAGGGTTGTTTGAGAGATACCACCTTCATCCTACGCCTCCCACAGAGTGATAACCTTAGGTCATCCACTTGAGGGAAAATTGCTAATGTCCTTCAAAACTCTGCGCTTGGAGGCCCAACACGAGTCTACAAGAATAAAATATGTAGTAGACATCAACAGGCTATGCAGCAGTATAGCCTCAACCGATAAGGCAGTAACTGTAACACTATTCTGATGCAAGAAGTAGAGGGAAATAATAGGCGATATCAGAATGATCAAGGAGTTTTTGCTTGCCTGGAACTCTCCGGAGAAGGACGGGTCGTTGTCGACGTAGTCATACTAGGTGTCAGCGGCAGTCTCGGGGTCTACCAAAAGAATAAAGGATAGGGGGAAACGGATAAATAACGAATCAAACAAAATGCAACACAAGGCATGTCATGTCAATATGTGATGATGGTATGCACTAATGCATCACTAAGCATTTTAAAAGAAGAGGGAAAATATCTGTTAATATTTTCCCAGCTCCAGGTATTTCTCTGTATATCAATCCAGGGGGCAAATGTCGATGTTCACTATGTTAGAGGGGTGTGGTAGGTATGTGGATGGCATAATCGCATTCGTTATATTTAAACAAGCAACTTCCATATATAAATTATTTTCATCTGGCTTATGGTAGTTTATATGATTTTCTAAAGTTTAATTGAATTTCTGGATTTAATTTAATTCAAAATTCAGTTAAATACTAAATGCTAGGGGTACACAGAAGCGTACCTAGTTATTTGCAGTAGAGGCCAATAGTGGGGCCGAGGTCCGCAGTCAACTGTTGACTGGGCCGGACCTTATCTACCGGAACAGTGGAGTGGCCCACTTGTCATGGAGTAGGGGGGATATGAGAGTTTATATTATCTAGGGGTTAATTAATGGGGGTGGACCCACATGTCAGTGCCACATAGGTTAGCTATTTAGGATCTAACAAAACCCGAGGTTAATTAGGGTGCGGGACCCGCGTGTCAATGTCTCGGGGGGGGTTAAGTTAAATGACGCCACATCATCTGCGCCGGCATTTAAACGCCAGTGGCCAAACTGACGGTGGCATGTGTCGAATTTCGGGTTCCGGCAAAACCCTTGAGGTTCGAACACTGGGGTGCGCACAAAGATCTCTCCCCCTCCCTAGCTCGCACACTCTACGATCTCGCGGCCTAGCTCGACGAACCAAAGAACATGAGACACAAGATTTATACTGGTTCGGGCCACCGTTGTGGTGTAATACCCTACTCCAGTGTGGTGTGGTGGATTGCCTCTTGGGCTATGGATGAACAGTTACAAGGGAAGAACAGCCTCGCGAGGAGAGGTGTTCTTGTGCTTGGTGAACTTGAGTGGTTGGAGTGATATGGAACCAGTCTAGGTCCGAATCAGATGCCCCTCAATAAGATTGCCTCCTATGGTGGTGGCTAGTCCTATTTATAGAGGCCTTGGTCCTCTTCCCAAATATTGAGTGGGAAGGGATCTCACAACGGCCAAATTCGAAGGGAGACAACTAGTACAAGCTATCTTGACAAAAGTAGTCTTCGCCTGCCAAAGGCTCTGGTGGTGACGCCGTCTTGGGCTCCACGGTGACCTTCGTCCTGCCGTCCTGCTGGTCTTGGTCTTGTTGCACCGATATGGAAACCTTTGCCTGATGCCTCGGGACTCCTCGTCTGCGCTTGCCCCTTTAGCACCAAAGAGGAAACGAGGACACTGCGCGCTGGCGCCCGCCTGGCTCCAGTCGTCATGGCTTGCGTCACAGAAACATCGTGAGGTGCCCCTTGCCTTGATCTCTCCGCCCTTCGCGAGCCAGCCTAGTGAAGCCGCCCCTGAGGAGGTCTTGCGTCGTCCGCCTCGCGAGGCTTGGCCCCTCGTGAGGGTCTTGAATGTTTGCTGGTGAAGATGGGCTGTACAGGGCCGCTGGTGGAGCCACGCTGCGGGCCGCAGGCAGGCAAGTCTGGGGACCCCCGTTCCCGTAACGCCGACAGTAGCCCCGAGCCCAAGGCACACTCGGGCTTGGCTTCGAGGCGAAGCCAAAGGGCAAGCGCGGAGCGCCGCGGATCCTCGGCAACTGCCCGACTTGACGGGTCCTTGCTGCATGCAGAAAAAATATCATTATTACCTTAGATCACAGAGGCCGGCGATTGGCCTCCCCTTGGCTATAAATGGGAATTGGGGGACGGAGCCCCCGTCACCCGTCTCTTCCTCGCTCCTCCCGCTTCTTCTTCTTCCTTGATCTACTGCTCGCTGGTGCAGTCATGGCGCTGATACGGAGGTTCTCGGCCGCGGAGAAAGGCAAGACTCCCCTCAACGAGCCCGAGCTACTCCCGCCGAAGAAGAGGAGGTCCCATCGTCGTGAGATGGTCGTGAGGCCAGTAGTGTCGCGGCCGTGGTACGAGAGGCCACCTCTTGGGTACCCATTGCCCTTGTACGCTCACGCCGAGGGTTCTGGAGGGAGGAGCGATGAGCACCGCCACCCGCGCCAGGGCCGTGGTCGTCGTTCCGCGGAGACGCACGCTGTCGCCCCAGGGGTCCATGCCGCGGACTTCCTCACGTGAGTTCGTGCTGTGGGCGGTGATGCCTCCGAGCACTTGGATTCGCTTCCCGCAGTTCTTCACCGCCGAGATGCCGCCGAGGGGCCCTCTCGAGCTTTGGCTGCAACACGCCGACTGGGATGCCCCGGCGACTGGAGCGAAGGTTGAAGCCGTCACCTCCGGGAGGATCTTCATGACTCGAGTCTGGGGCGAGGTCGCCCGAGTCTGTCGCGCGGAGGGCGCCCTCGCCATCCACTTCGAGTTTGATGGTGCCTCCACGCTGTTCTTCAAGGTCTTCGACGAGGAAGGCCATTGCTTGGAGTGCTGCCCTGAAGTGGGTCGCCAGGACGGCGCAGCGGCTGGCATCGGGCCTACCGCTGGGCTCGCCCGCAGCTCCTCCAGCGACAGGGGTGACTACTGGTGGTCCAGCGACTCTCCCGAGCTCGCCGAGTCTCCGGAGACGAGCGACGACAGCTACGTGCCCCCAAGCTCTCACCGGGCCCGGAGTAAGGTCGCCGTGTCCGACCGCCGCCGTCGCTGATCTGGATGGGGTTGCCGCCGGCCTCCCGTGGCCCACTGTTGATGATGGCGTCGGCGTCGTCCGACGCGTGTAGATAGAGCTCCTAGGAATTCCCTTCCTTTTGTTCCCTGCGAGGAATAAAGCGTCTATAATGTCTTTTGTCGATATTATCCTTATTGTGAAAAGTTGCGAGTGCATGTCATGCTGAGGCTCGGTCTCCCCTTTCCAATCCTGCGGCATCTTGGTGCTCTAAGCTGACAGGTCCCGGTCCCCAGGGAGGCTGCAGCCGTCGCTGGTATGCCAGGTCGCGATGCCGTGGTCAAGGCCAGGAGGTGAGTGGCCCGAGGTCCAGTAAGAGCTCCCGAGGCGCGATGCTCAAGAGGTCCCCTTTAGCGTGCACGCAGCTACCTGAGGATAGGAGAGGGAGGCGACGTTGCCACAGTGGGGCAGCGAAAAGGCAAGAATCTTATGCTGTCGCGCTGGGTCGGTCTAGGTACAAGACTTATCTTGGCGTTCTAGAGCCAGTTTCTCGTGTCACACCGAACTTGAGCGTCAGCCGCTGCTGGGTAGCTAGGTTAGGCCCGCGCGGGCCTCCCCCTCTTCTCCATGCTCTTCCTGGTGCTCTACGTCCTTGGATCCCGGCCCTCGAGCGAGCTCAGCCGCTGCTGGTATTCCAGGTCGCGATGTCATGGTCAAGGCCAGGGGGTGAGGGCTGGAGAGTCAGTAAGAGTTCCTGAGTCGCAATGCTCAGGAGCTCCCTGTCGGTGTCAAAACCGGCGGATCTCGGGTAGGGGGTCCCGAACTATGCGTCTAGGCCGGATGGTAACAGGAGGCAAGGGACACGAAGTTTTACCCAGGTTCGGGCCCTCTCGATGGAGGTAAAACCCTACGTCCTGCTTGATTAATATTGATGATATGGGTAGTACAAGAGTAGATCTACCACGAGATCGGAGAGGCTAAACCCTAGAAGCTAGCCTATGGTATGATTGTTGTTGTGTATGTTGTCCTGCGGACTAAAGCCCTCCGGTTTATATAGACACCGGAGAGGGTTAGAGTTACGCAAAGTCGGTTACAATGGTAGGAGATCTGCATATCCGTATCGCCAAGCTTGCCTTCCACGCCAAGGAAAGTCCCTTCCGGACACGGGACGAAGTCTTCAATCTTGTATCTTCATAGTCCAGGAGTCCGGCTAAAGGTATAGTCCGGCCATCCGGACACCCCCTAATCCAGGACTCCCTTAGTAGCCCCTGAACCAGGCTTCAATGACGACAAGTCCGGCGCGCAGATTGTCTTCGGCATTGCAAGGCGGGTTCCTCCTCCAAGTATTTCATAGAAGATTTTGAACACAAAGATAGTGTCCGGCTCTGCAAAATAAGTTTCCACATATTGCCATAGAGAGAATAATATTTACACAAATCTAATCTGCTGACGTATTCCGTAGTGTGGCACACCACGGCCAAGCCTTTATCCGAGTTGTTTCATTATCCCACCTCAGCGCGTCATGCGAGGCGGTTTCCTTGGCATGTCTTGTTAGAGCAGAGATCGTGTCCCCTTATTCCGAGATTCTCATCAATACGGGCGTGGGTAACCCAACCGCGCCATTGATTACGGCGCTTGGAGATAAGCGAGTTTTACCAGGCTGGTGGGGACACGTAGTTGCGTACACCCATATAAGGGGATAAGGATCCACCTTTTCACCTACGCCTTCTTCCTCCCTTGCTTATCCATTCTCGCGCACTTGAGCTCCAGCGCCCAAGTCCGCACTCCCCACCTCAACCTTCTCTAGCCATGTCCAGAGCGGGAGGCAAGTGGATGGTCTCCTCCGTCACGGAGGGACACATAAAAAAACTGAGGAAGGTCGGATACTTGTGTAACGACATTGCGTACCGGCTTCCCGAAAAGGGGCAGCTCATCCCCACCCCTAGGCCCCATGAGAGGGTGGTGTTCCTCCCCCATTTCCTCCGTGGACTGGGCTTCCCTCTTCACCCATTTGTCCGGGGGCTCATGTTCTACTATGGCCTGGATTTCCACAATCTAGCCCCAAACTTTTTCCTCAACATCTCGGCGTTTATCGTCGTGTGCGAGGCTTTCCTCCGCGTCCGCCCCCATTTCGGCCTATGGCTCAAGACTTTCAATGTCAAGCCGAAGGTGGTGCGCGGCCACCAGGCGGAGTGCGGAGGCGCCATGGTGGGCAAGATGGCCAACGTCTTATGGCTCGAGGGCTCCTTTGTGGAGACCCTGAAGGGGTGGCAATCGGGGTGGTTTTACATCACCGAGCCGCGCGACCCCGAATGGGTCACAGCCCCCGAGTTTCGATCCGGACCCCCTACGCGGCTCACCTCCTGGAAGGAGACGGGCCTGTCGTGGGGTAAAAAAGGAGAGCTGACCGGAATCCAAACATGCATCCAAACCCTGGTGGACAAGAAGCTCAAACTTGTCAACGTAGTCCAGGTTATGCTCATCCGCCTGATCCTCCCGTGTCAACAACGGGCTTTCAACCTGTGGGAGTTCGACCCGGCGCGGCACCAAACTCTGAGCAGGCTCTTCAACACGACGTACGAAGATGCTTGGAAGGTGCTTTTCAAGGGCGCCGAGGCCCCCGCATCCGCTACCGAGGATCGCGGATTCAGTACGCAGCGTCATGCTCATGCGGTAAGCTGTTTTTTCCTTTTACAGGGTATCAGTTTTTCATAGTTTGACTCCATGCGGGATCTAAGCTCCCTTACCTTTGACAGGATTGGCAGGTGACGTCCGGACAGATCCACTATCCGACTCCTTTGCCCGAAGGCCAACCGGACGCTCGCTTGGCGAAGCTGCTGGTTCTGGCACCCTATGTGGTGCCGAAGAAGAAGGCCGCGAAAAAGGCCCCGGGGACTCGAAAGAGTGCCCGGCGCCAGGAGGTGTCGGATCCATCATCCGACGGTTCCGAGGCGCATTCCTCCCGTGAAGACGAGGAGGAAGAAGAAGAGACCTCTCCCCCTCCAGCGGGAGGAGAGAAGAAAAGGAAGGCCGCCCTCTCTGGGGAGGCCGGAGGGTCCAAGAAGGGGAAAACCCTTCCTCCAGACTACTCCACCAACGCCGATGACGGTGGAGAGGAGTGGCCGCCCAGGGCCAAGCCCCTGGCAAAATCGTAAGTATCCGGATACCAGAGTAATTCATAGTATTCATTTATTGCACAACTTTCCCTTATGTCGAATATGTTTATGCAGCCCACCCAAAGACCGGCTCGACACGTCGTCGAGCGGCTCACTGGACTCGTCAGATGTGAACTCGCTTCCGACGGCTTCCTCCCCCCACCCTACGGATGACACCGAAGTGTTGTCCCAATAGGTTCCAAGCCGGGAGGAGGTGGTCCTGGAGGCGCCGCAAGGCGACCTCCCGGACTCCAGGAGTAAAGGGGATGAAACCCCCCAGGGCTCCAAGTCTGGCTCTAGGCCGGACACCGCTCCGGAACCTTCAAAGGTTCTAGAGTCCAGCGGGGGACCTCCTTCCAAGAGGAGCAAGCCCACCGTGCCGGTGACCCCCGTCCGACCGGAGGCGCCAGACAATTTGTTGGAGGCGCTCCAAGGCGCCTCCATCGACGAGGAGCACCGCGCCATTATGAGTGCGGTGGTCCAGAAGGTTCAGTCCGCCAAGAGCGGACTGACTGAAGCTTGTACTAGCCTTTTAACAGGCTTTGAGGTAAGTAAAGAATGTGTAAATAATATTACCGCATAGACAGTAGCCCCTGATGCTCTGTTTGGTGTTCGGGAAGAAAAGCCGAATAGAGGATCAAATAAAATTCGCAGGAGTCTAACAAAAAGGAGTCAATATGCGTATGCAGGCTTCTCTGCTTGCGTCCGCCGCACTGACTGCAGAAGTGGACATGCTAAAGCAGAACCTCGAGCGGTCCGAGCAAGAGCTCGGGCGTGCCAAGAAGCAGCTCGAGGACAATGAAGGTAAGAAATACCTTGTTTAAATATATATAAAAAGGTGTAATTGCAAAAAATGTCAGGATTATCGTGGCTATTGTAGGGGCCACGTCTGAGGTGGCGACCCTTAAGCGAGCGCTGGTCGAGGCCGAGAAGAGGGCAGCCACGGAGCGCACCGAGCGGGAGAAGTATGAGGCCGAGGTTGGCAAGGTACGGCAAGAGCTCCAGGCTCTCATGGAAAAACATGAGAGTTTGGAGCTTGACTCAAAGACGCGAGCATCCGAGCTCGCGGTGGCTATTGAAAATGCCAAGTCTGCCAAGGCCGAATCCCAGAAGACCCTCCAGGAGTTGGATGAGGTGAAGAAGATAGCGGCGGGTAAGGCATTCTTTATGCAAAGCAAACACATAAACGTGAGTTACTTGTTACTTACCTGAATCCGGAGCTCTCCAGGAGCGTTCACAGATCTTCCTCGGAGTGTGTCCGATGCCGCCGCATTCTATCGAGCCGAGGAGGGCAGCTCAACAGAGAAGGTGTTCTGGTCTCAGTATGCTGAGGCCGGACACCCCATGCCCCTGAGCGACCAGCTGAAGCAACTGGTCGAGCTCCACAAGGCGGTCGAACATGCCATGAAGGGCCTCATAGTTCGGCTGTGGCCTGGAGGGGCTCTGCCTGGGAGCTATTTCGGGCTGGTGCGGTGGCTGGTGGAGGCCTGTCCAAGGCTCGAAGTCATCAAGCGCTCCGTCTGCATTGAAGGTGCCCGTAGGGCCCTTGCCCGTGCTAAGGTGCACTGGGGCAAGCTGGATGCTGAGAAGCTTGTGAAGGACGGGCCATCGCCGGGGAAAGAGCATCGCAAGCCCGAGAATTATTATAAGGATGTTCTGAAGGGTGCCTGCCTTGTGGTGGATGAATGTTCTAGGGATGTAATTTTTGAGTGAAACTTGCTCGTTTTGTCCTGTGCGCTGAAAACTTGTTCATATGCGCTAAGCAATGCTGTTGGAATTTAAAATATTACCTTCTGTGCGGCTGTTTATCACTTCTGCGAGATGGCAAGTCGTCGGCTTCTGCCCCCATGCCGCTAGTGCTGGGGTGTTCGGGGATAAACCTGAGTGCTCTTTTTCCCATGTTTGGGTCCTTCGAGGGAGGCGCTCAGCCCAACGAACAAGGCAATCGGACTATAATGCGTGAACACTCTCACTTAGCCATAGAATTCTATAATTTTAAATTTCGGCGAATCCCCTGGTATTCGGAAGACCGAGTTCGGGGCGCTATCCACACCTTGGCCGGACAAAGCCGGCTCCTCGCCCTAAGCGGCATAAGTCTTTAGGGACTCGAAAAACCTCTCAAACAGCGACCAGCTCTCGCTTCATCATGACAGTCAGTTTTAGCTTTCTCCACTGAGGTGCTCGACCCAGCTCAACTGGGGCACAATCGCAGTGGTTCTCCTAGTGCTACCTTAGCCGATATAGCGGAACGTAAGGCACCAAAACATAGGAGCCGGGCAAACCCAACTATTGACCGAAGACATGATTCGGAGCCGATGCATATAATGCTATAAGTTCGGGGTGCCGCACTTGTTAAAGTGTTCGGACCTCTCACACCATATTGAGGGGTACTAAAGCCCCGGGCGTATTTTGGTCGTACCAAAGTGTACGGATGCAACATGTCATTAAGGAACATATATTAAAAAAGAGTAATGCAAAAATAGACAAAAGCTATGCATTGTTTATTAAAGTGGGCTGCGATCAAAGCAAAACGATACAAATAATGCGATAAGCAAAAGGTTGGACTATTTAACGTGTCCGTTCCAGGGGCAAGCTGCGGAATAGTATGCGAAATAGGAATATTGCTCGTGATAGAGACCACCTGGGAGTTCCGTAATGCGGCGTGGCTTGTCTGCTTCCCTGGTTCTTGCATCGTTTGTTCGGCAATTGAACTGCCGAACGGGCCTTCCGAAGAGTGGAGTCCTGAAAGTAAGAGAAAATTAAAAAATTGGCAGCCCCTGGTGCGGTTTAAGCCGTGTTTCGGGCGTGCCGTGATGGTGCCCCTCCCCCTCTACCTATGGTATTTCTAGAGCGTAGTTATGTACGTGAAGTACTGGTATCGCATTTTTGCGAGGGATGGGGTTGGGGCCGCATTGCTACGCCTGCTCGGGTCGTGCCAGGCGGTCTTGTTGTAGGTTACTCCGGGCGCGCTTGACGGTGTCCGGTCATTTAATGGCCGGACTGGAGAACTGCCTAGAGAGGCTGCTTTGTACTTCTGCTACAAGGGCCACCGTGTGCTCCTCCGTTCGGAGGGAGCGTTCGGTGTTTCCATTGACCGTAATTACTCCTCGAGGGCCTGGCATTTTGAGATTAAGGTATGCGTAGTGCGGTACCGCATTGAACTTGGCGAATGCGGTTCGCCCGAGCAGTGCGTGATAGCCACTTCGGAATGGGACTATGTCGAAGATTAACTCCTCGCTTCGGAAATTATCCGGAGATCCGAAGACCACTTCAAGTGTGACTGAGCCTGTACAGTTGGCCTCTACACCTGGTATTACGCCTTTAAAGGTCGTTTTGGTGGGCTTAATCCTTGAGGGATCTATGCCCATTTTCCGCACTGTATCCTGGTAAAGCAGGTTTAGGCTGCTGCCGCCGTCCATAAGGACTCTAGTGAGATGAAATCCGTCAATAATTGGGTCTAGAACCAATGCGGCGAATCTGCCATGACGGATGCTAGTGGGATGGTCCCTTCGATCAAAGGTGATCGGGCAGGAGGACCATGGGTTGAACTTTGGGGCGACTGGCTCTACCGCGTATACGTCCCTTAACGCGCGCTTCCGCTCCCTTTTGGGGACGTGGGTTGCGTATATCATGTTCACCGTTCGCACTTGTGGGGGAAAACCCTTCTATCCACTGTTATTCGGCGGCCGAGGCTCCTCGTCGTCATCGCTATGCAGCCCATTGTCTTCATTTTCGGCGTTTATCTTGCCTGCCTGCTTGAACACCCAACAATCCCTGTTGGTGTGATTGGTCGGCTTTTCGGGGGTGCCATGTATCTGGCACAAGCGGTCGAGTATTTGGTCCAAACTGGACGGGCCCCTAGGATTCCTTTTGAATGACTTTTTCCGCTGACCGGATTTAAAGCCTCTGAATCCGGCATTAACTGCAGTATCCTCAGCGTTGTCGCCGTTAATGCGGCGCTTCTGCTTGTTGCGACGCGACCTACCACTACTGTCCCTGGTATCCGAATTACCAGGGTTCTTGGTCATATTGTTGCTACGAGCAAGCCAGCTGTCTTCTCCCGCGCAAAAGCGGGTCATGAGTGTCGTGAGTGCTGCCATAGACTTCGGCTTTTCCTGTCCAAGGTGCCGGGCAAGCCACTCGTCACAGATATTGTGCTTAAAGGCTGCTAGGGCCTTAGCGTTCGGACAATCGACTACTTGATTTTTCTTTGTTAGGAACCGTGTCCAGAATTGCCTGGCTGATTCTTCTGGCTACTGAATTACGTGACTTAGGTCATCGGCGTCTGGGGGTCGCACATAAGTGCCTTGGAAATTGTCGAGGAATGCGGCTTCCAGGTCCTCCCAACAACTGATTGATCCTGTTGGCAAGCTGTTAAGCCAATGCCGAGCTGGTCCTTTAAGCTTGAGTGGGAGGTATTTGATGGCGTGGAAATCATCGCCACGGGCCATGTGGATATGAAGGAGATAATCCTCGACCCATACCATAGGATCTGTTGTGCCATCATATGATTCGATATTTATGGGTTTGAAACCCTCGGGGATTTGATGATCCATTATTTTGTCTGTGAAGCATAGTGGGTGTGCGGCGCCTCTATACTGGGCTACTGTGTTCGGCCCTACCAAATTTGTGGCCGGCGTGACAGTTACTGTCTTGAGCCGTGGGGCACCCACGTGATTCGTAGATCGATCTTGTTTGCCTTGCCTTGTCCTCCAACATATCTCGTAAGTCCGGCGCATATTCCCATGCCTTGGTATGGGGTGCGGCTTGAGTGGAGGGCCGAGAGGCCTCTCTATTGCGGCCACGAGGTGGCCGGTCGGCCACATCAAGTGCTTCCTCCTCTAATCAGGGTAGCAACCTGCGCTTTGGGTAGCTCTTGGAGGGGCATTCGAGTTTATACTCTTCGGCCGCAATGACTTCAGTCCATCTGTCGACTAGCAAATCTTGATCAGCTCTAAGCTGTTGCTGTTTTTTCTTGAGGCTTTTGCCGTGGCCATAAGCCTACGTTGAAAACGCTCTTGCTCGACGGGATCCTCTGGCACGACGAATTCGTCATCGTCGAGGCTTGCCTCGTCTTCGGAGGGAGGCATATAATTATCGTCCTCGACCTCTCTGTCTGCCGCTCTCTCATGAGGGCTGGTTTCTCCATCCTCCTGTGCTAAATCTTGCTAGAGGGGGTTTTCTTTGGCGCTTTCCGAAGTATTATTATCTCCCGTGCTGGAATCACCGTATTTGTTTTGGCGGGATTTTGAGCGGCGCCGCTGACGCCGGCGCTTAGGCTGTTTCTTGGAGGGGTCATCCTCCGCTGTTCCATCGCCATCTCCTTCTTTTGGGGTGTCCACCATGTATATGTCATATGATGAGGTGGCTTTCCAGGGCCTGATAGGCGCTGGTTCTTCATCGTCTCCTTCATCGATGTCCATACCGTCGATGTCTTCGGAGTCGAAGTCGAGCATGTCGGTTAAGTTGTCGACAGTGGCTACAAAGTGGGTGGTGGGTGGGCTTTGAATTTCTTCATCGTCCAAATCCCAACCTTGCTGACCGTAGTCCGGCCAGGGCTCTCCTGATAAAGAGAGAGACTTCAGTGTCTTCAGAATATCACCGAAAGGCGAGTGCTGAAAGATGTCCATGGCAGCAAACTCCATAATCGGCGCCCTATCGGATTCGATCGGCAGGGGCGCGGAGGGTTCGGAGTCCGGAGAGGAGTCCGGCTCCTTGGAGTCACGAGTCTCGCAGAGTGCGGGGCTGGTGTTCGGCTCGATCGCTGTTGGGATCGCAGCCCCTGAGGCGGCGTCCAACCACCCATCCTCGATCGGCGCAGTTGGCTCCGAATTAAGGGTCGAAGCCGATGCGGGTACGGCCTCCAGGGCACTGTTCGGCGGCAGAGCTAGATCATGCTCGTCATGACAGTGCGGCGCGCTCGGTAGTGGCTCGAATCCGTCGAAGATCAAGTCCCCGCGGATGTCAGCCGTGTAGTTTAAACTTCCAAATCTAACCTGACGGCCAGGGGCATAGCTTTCGATCTGCTCTAGATGGCCAAGTGAATTGGCCCGCAGTGCGAAGCCGCCGAAGACGAAGATCTGTCCGGGGAGGAAGGTCTCACCCTGGACTGCATCGCCATTGATGATCGTAGGAGCCATCAAGCCTAACGGTGACGACACAGAGGAACTCTCAATGAAAGCACCAATGTCGGTGTCAAAACCGGCGGATCTCGGGTAGGGGGTCCCGAACTGTGCATCTAGGCCGGATGGTAACAGGAGGCAAGGGACACGAAGTTTTACCCAGATTCGGGCCCTCTCGATGGAGGTAAAACCCTACGTCTTGCTTGATTAATATTGATGATATGGGTAGTACAAGAGTAGATCTACCATGAGATCGGAAAGGCTAAACCCTAGAAGCTAGCCTATGGTATGATTGTTGTTGTGTATGTTGTCCTACGGACTAAAACCCTCTGGTTTATATAGACACCGGAGAGGGTTAGGGTTACACAAAGTCGGTTACAATGGTAGGAGATCTGCATATCCGTATCGCCAAGCTTGCCTTCCACGCCAAGGAAAGTCCCTTTCGGACACGGACGAAGTCTTCAATCTTGTATCTTCATAGTCCAGGAGTCCGACTGAAGGTATAGTCCGGCCATCCGGCCACCCCCTAATCCAGGACTCCCTCACTCCCCTTTTAACGCGCAAGCAAATTGTGTGGGAGAAGAGAGAGAGTCTGCGGTCCCGCACGCTGTAGTCCTCAGGAAGTTCTTGCAGGTTAGCGCGAGGAGGGGCGCAAATCGCCATGGTGATTGCTGGCCCGTCGTTGGCACGTGGGAGGGGACTCCCTACTGCGGAGAGTCCCCGGGCCGTGTACAGCCCCGCCCTGACACGTGGCTTGCACGGCAGGGCTAGACGAGGTGTATTTGGGCACTCGTGAGCTAGCGCAGGACTCATGAGGTCCTACCTCAAGGCGGGTTGCGCCTAGTCTTGGGTGCGAGATGGTTAGACAACCTGCACCGAATGGATTTCCCGAGGCTATCGCACGAGAAGGCCAAGCACCAATGACCCCAGGAGGTGACATGAACGGGGCCGGCCCGCCAGACAGAGCTCAGCCGTTGGATTTATCGACGCTGCAGGGACGGGCCCGAGCACAGACGCCGTCCCTAGCCTTCTTATGCGAAGGATCCTAAAGAAAGACGATCGGCGCGCGGCTCCCATGGTGGGTGACAATCAAGCAGGTGATAACCATAGAATAGATTGTGCATGAAAAGCAACTAGCTTAGGTAAATGCGAGAACGATACATGCCACTGGGTCAGACCTGAGCGGCCTGGGGATGATGCAGCCCGAGGGGCGCCCCGAGCAGGGTGAACTAAAGATGCAAGCGGATACATGCCGCAGGGACGGACCCATGCGGCCTAGGGATGATGCAGCCCAGGGGCGCTCCCAGCTGAAGAAACTTGGAAAAATGTCACCTGGTCTGGTTGCCGAAAGAGTGTTGGGGTAGCTGAAGACACGTGGCGAAGAAGTCGCTTCTCATGAGCCGTCGAGACCCTGAGCCTTGGGAGGCTCTGGAGGATCAGGTGGCCTCTGGAGGACCGTCTCCATCTCCGCCAGGACCGCATGGTGCCTAGCCTCCTGACCTGGCAGGATGCTCCGCAGATTGCACTGGAAGGCGGCAGCCATGCTCAGCAGGTCGAACAGCATGCGAACATAGCTGTGGGACGGGCCCTCACATCGGCCAACATGCAAAGGCCAGAAGCGTTCCTGAGATGCGGCCCTGTTAAGCCCTGGAATGTCGATGCAGAGGCGCAGCTCACCACCCTCGCCTAGGTGGGGAGCAATGCCAGGTGGGCGGCAGTCGCCGCGTTTTGATCTTGCTTCCTGAAGCTCCTGAGATGCCTTGGTGATGAACTCCTGAGCGTCGGGCGCTCCTCGCCCGGTGTCCTCCTGAGGGAAACATGTCGTGAAGCACGCCTCCACGTGGTGCCCGAGCGCCTCCCTCGTGATGTTGGCCAGGTCCGAGGCCCTCCAGAAGAGAGCCCCTGAGCCCTGCCCAAGGAGGGCACTGGGCACACCTCCCTATGCGAGGGAGGGAGGCGCCCCAGGCGCTCGCGCGGATCCTGAAGTGGCGCCGCTGGAGGTGCCGCTCCCCTGAGGGCCAGTGCGGAGTAGCTGCTTCTTCTTCTTGCGGTTGGCCTCAGGAGGGTACTGCGCATCCGTGCTGTTAGGGTCTTTGATTGACGCAACCTGGAAGGTGCGCTCGAGGGAGCACACCGCGTCTCTTTCTTCGCAAGGGACCGTGATGATTCCGCCGCTTCCCGGCATCTTGAGGACATTGTAGCCATGGTGGGTGACTGCCATGAATTTGGGCAGTGCTGGGTACCCAAGGATGGCATTGTACGACAGGCGGATGTGGGCGACATCAAAGTCGATGAGCTTGGTGTGGTAGTTTTCACGCTGACCGAAGGTGACAGGGAGGCAAACTTGCCCTATCGGGGTGGTGGAGCCGTCTGTCACTCCTGAGAAAGGCTTGATGGACTGGAGCTGATCGTATGGCACTTGAAGGCCGTCGAACGTCTCGACAGACAGGACACTGAGTCCTGCGCCGCCGTCGATGAGGGTCTTGGTGACTTGGACATTGCTGATGACGGGTGACACTACAAAAAAAGACACATCCGTGACATTTTGGGCCGGACAATTTTTTTTTCTGTCATACTTATGACACTTCTATGACGATAATTGTGACAAAACCCGGTATCATCATAGATGTGGTGGGCTCCTACTTCTATGACAAAAAATCATGACAGAAAATGGGCTTTTCGTCCTGGGCGGGCCGGAGACGCAGCCGCATGACATTCTATGGGCCGTGCATGACGGAAAAACCATGGTAGAAGTGAGGGCGAGGAAAATATCGGGGTGTTCCCGGTTACGGTGGGTGGTCGGGGCCGAGCAATGCGCGTTTCTCTCGTACACACACGCACGTGGGTGCGAGGCGTTCGGCTCTAACTAAACCCGAGCGATTGCAGTGCAGGCTACGTATTACTGAACCCGAGCGATCGATCGATGGCTGTTAACTGAACCCGATCGAGCGATTCCTTCGCTACTGCTGCTAACTGAAGCCGATCGATGCTGCCTCTGGATGAACAATGAGCGTTGCTGGGGGGTTGGATGAACAGTTCCCGATGGTGGTGGATGAACAGGACCCCGATCGGTCGAGATGGTTGGGGCTGGATGAACAGTACCCTGTGGAGGGCTGGATGAATAGTAGACGGTGGAGGGCTGGATGAACATTAGCCCGTGGAGGGGTGGTTAAACAGGAGCCCGTGGAGAGGGCTGGTTGAACAGTAGTCGATGGAGTAGCACACGGTGGAGGCTGGATGAACAGGAGGTCGTGGATGAACAGTCGCAGGTGGAGGCTGGAGGAGGTCAATGGTGGATGAACAGTAGCCCGTGGAGGATGGAGGGGGTCGACGGTGGGGATGAACAGTATCCCGTGGAGTCCCGTTTTGTGGTACGCCACACCCCTCCCGATGAACAGGACCCCCGTTTCGACCGTAGCGCTCCAACACAAGTCTGTTTCCTCCGTTTTGCGGTACGCCACAAACAGGACCCCCGTTTCGACCGTAGGAGGTCCGTTTCCTCCGTTTTGCAGTACGCCAGACCCCTCCCGAGGAACAGGATCCTGTTTCTACCGTGGCCGGTCGAACACAAGGCCATTTCCTCCGTTCTGCGGTACGCTAGGCCTTGTTTCCATCGGCTGTTCCGTCCAAGCCCTCCCGATGAACATGACAACACATTCCGTTCCGACCCAGCCGGTTGGCTCCCCATGAACACGACGACGACGCAGTTTCTCCGTTCCGACCCAGCCATGTACACGAGCCCTGGCCGTACGTATGCGCGAGTAGGCGTTTGAGACCCTGCCCGTATGTACGTATGTGGCTATATTTTCTTTCTTGCACACTGGTCGCTGTACGTACGTGTACATGCTACATGTGCGCCTCTACTACGACACGTGCACGCTCTACATCGACCAGTATGTACGTACACGTTCACGACCAGAATGACAACGCTACGTACGCTTCGACCAGGTGGGTCCTGACTGTCAGGCACTTCCTTGCGTGCGAAGATATAGCTGGTGGGTCCCAGCAGTCAGGGGGGCGAATCGTTTTTTTGCCCGGACGCACTTCCTTGCATGCGAAGATGTAGCTTATGGGTTCCAGCAGTCAGGAGGAAACGTCTTTTTTTGCGAAATACAGTGGCCCGTCCGGTGGGTCCCCGCTGTCAGGTGCAGGAATAATTATTTTACGCGTAATAAGGAGGCACTTCCTTGCGGCTGCCGTGGACCCAACTGTCAGCCTCTCCACATACAGTACTCCTCCAATGGAAGTCGGTCGTTGACCATATTGACCATGCCGCGCTGAGAGCACCAAGGCGGTGGATGACGGCGAGGCCTAGGAAGGGGACGATGCGGAGCCAGGAAGACGCGGTAGTGGATGCCCACGTGGAGAGGAGTACGAGGGTTCACTTGTTCGGCTGCGGTGTGAGGTTGCCATCGCCGCAGAATAACAGGGGGTGTGGGTGTGTAGAGGGATGGCCTGGCCAGCGGTGGGAGTAGTAGGGGCGGTGAGGCCTCCGCGGCATCACAGCCGGCCACGGGAGGCAGGAGCACGCGACACGACCGACGCTGGTTTGGGCGGCTGGAGCAAGAAGACCAGAGGTTGAAGAAGCACTACGGCCGTTGGATGGACATCGTACGGTCACTGGAGCTAGAATCGTTCATATACCGACTAAGGTCACAAAGCCCTCCGTCCCCATCAACTTAGTAGGCCCACAAGTCAGCCTTCCACTGTGGTGGGTCCCAGCTGGCAGGGGGGTATTCATTTTTGTGTGCGCAATAAGGAGGCACTTCCTTGCGTGCGAAGATATAGTTGGTGGGTCCGACCTGTTAGCGGAGGGAACATTTTTTCGTGAAATACAGAGGCCCTTCCGGCGGGTCCCAGATGTCAGGTGGAGGAATCATTATTTTGCGTGTAATAAGGAGGCATTTCCTTGTGTGCGGCCGTGGACCGAGCTGTCAGCCTCTCCACGTGCAGTCCTCTTCTGATGGATGTCGTTCGTTGACCATGTTGACCACACCGTGCCGAGAGCACCAGGCTGGTGGACGACGGCGAGGCCTACGAAGGGAACGACACAGAGCTGGGGAAGACACGACAGTGGCTGCCCACGCGGTGGAGAGTACGAGGGTTGACTGGTTCGGCTGCCGTCGCAGAAAAATAATAGGAGGTGTGGGTGAGTAGAGGGATAGACAGGCCAGGGATGCGAGTATATGATGGGGCCGTGAGGTCTGCCCGGCAGCACAGACGGCCATAGGAGGCGGGAGCAAGCGGTCCTGCCGGCGCTAAATTTGGCGGCTGTAGGAAGAAGATCAGAGATTGACGAAACACGACGGCCGTTGAATTGACATCCAATGGTTACGTCTGCTAGAATCATTTGTTGATGTATATAATAACTAAAAAAATCTTGCATACGCGTCAACTTAATAGGCCCACAAGTCAAACCATTCCCTCTTTTTTTAATAATTTATATATAGCTCATTGCGACTTCTTATGCAATTTATTGCAGTCCGTTTTTTGGTTGTCCAGGGCCAATTTCACATATTTCTATGGGTTCCAAACTATTTTTAATACCGAAATGTCAAGCCAGATTTAAAGTACTTTGAAGATATATTTAAATTAGGTTAATGCCCAGTGAAATAGGAATCTAGAAATGTGAAAAAATCAGAAATTATAAAGTAATTGCTAATTTGTCATCTGTTTTTACATTTACAACCCATTTCATATTGCTTTCAAGATTTGCAGGCGTCTTGAAAGAGTTGCAGCCCATCAGGGCGTAGAAAAATAAGTAGGCCTGAATTGGGTATTCTTCAGAAAAAATAAACTTGGCTCATTTTGACAAAGAAAAAATAGCTGGGCTGGTCACATGGTGAATATAAAATATAAGCCTGGGCTAGACGGGCCACAGCCCAATTCAAACCCTGCTCCATCTCAACAATAACAAAAAAATACTGCTCGAGCAGCTACGACCCAGGTGTCAGCCGATCTTGTGCTGTTCTCTTGTCTATTGACTATATATGCTCACAATGTCGTGGGTCCAAGATGTCAGGAAAACACTAGGAAGAAGCATTTTATTTTTTCATACGCTCACATGGTGGGCCCCTACTGTCATCCTCTCCACGTACTTCTGCCGATTCCTATTGTTCGTTGACCATGTTGACAACACGAGAGGGCGGCGCCGCGGTGAGTGCACCAAAGCGCGCGGAGGACGACGGTGAGGCCTCGGACGTCCGCGTTAACGATTTAGGAGACGGTGGGGCGGCGATGCGTGCACTGAGGCACAGCCAGCCGTGGGAGGCGGAAGCAGGCGGCCCCGCCGGCGCTGGTTTGGTTTTGGCGGCTGCAGGAAGACAGGACTGAAGAAACACGACATACTGTAAAAGCAGCAGGAGTACTTAACAACCTTAACTGAAACCAGCAGGGGCACTTAACAACCATAGCTGAAAGCAGTATGAGTACTTATACCGGTTCAACCATACAAAGCACGCCTCGAACAGTGCTACTTTGCCTACAGTTAACCAAGGGTGAGGCCGCCAAGCCCCAAGACAAGGCCTAGGCGCCACCCCGCGCATCCACAACCTTCTGAAAGCGGCTTCATCTCGCAATGTGGTCAATAAATAGGATATTCGCTTTAGAGCCATGGAAAAGCAGGAACATAATCTTCTGTCCTATTCTCCAAGATGGACGGGCCTTCATTATGTGAGACCACCCATGAATAAGTATCTTTTCACCTCCAAGGGGAATGGAGTAGGTCGACATAAACATCATGTTGTGACCAAGTGTAAGTCTGACCCGACCATGGTCAAGCATCTGTATAGGAACAATAGAACTGGGCAGTTTCTGTTTCAAGAAGATCACAACTGCAAAAATGTGTATAAGCAATAGTTTATGAACAACATATATAACAAAAAACAGCTCATACCATAAGTTTCTCAACACAGTTGGACCTGTTCAATGGGTGCAGCAGTGGCACGCATATCCCACATGGCCTTCCACCATTGAAATGCCCCACAAGGACCTCAAGACGATCAATAAAGTGTAGGAACTTGTGGATGTCGTCCCAGTCAACTTCAGTGCCATCAGTAATAGCCGAGTTGTTACAGAATAGCAAACGAGCAACCTTCTTAACTCTGAAAAACCTACACGTGCCACCAGTTATAAGAAAATATTAGTTAGAAGTAGCATCTTCGTGAGAGATTTGTTGCTACTTCTAAAATTAAATTGCGATTAATTAGACAGAATAGGTGGATTAAGAAGTAATCGAGGCAACAAGCAAGAACCAGATACAAAACTAACATGGATGAACAATTGGAACAACGTCGGGGTGGAAGATCGCAGTGAAGATGAGACCAGGTTCTGCTATTTCCATCAACATTCATGCACCAACTTTCAGTCCGTAACACTTGAGAAAGTTTATCCAAGTTCGGCCATAAAAAAGCAGCGATCTTCTTGGTTCATGAACCCAACTCGGAACTTATATCCATGGTTTGTCTTCACCGTGACCATTAAACTAGTGTATTCAGTTATGGCAAGGCCGAGCATCTTGAGTACATGTGTTCTGGCAGAGCAAATAATGCACTGCAGGAAAAATAATATGAGAACACAATGTATTCCCTATCCAAATCTAGAAATAACTTCCTCCTTGTAAGTGCATCTAGTGCCACCCCTAGTTGGTTTTGGAGTATTGACGACAAACCTAGTTGAGGGACTAATGTGTTTGTGAGAATTGCAGGAAAACACAGGTAGAAGTCCCTCATTGATTCGGTTTTACTACCAGAGATGACCCCTAAAAATGTATGAAGACATTGAAGACAAAGGTGGTATATGAAGATATTCACATTGAAGACTATGACAAAAGAAGACACGTTATGAAGCCTATGGAGCTTGAAGACTTGGATCTTTCGTAGTTCTTTTTATTTTGTGTTGAGTCATAGGAACCACCGTACTGTTAAGTGGGGTCCAGGAGAACCAGTCAGAATGACTGAAGTGATGCCTAAATCAAAAACCTATGTCTTCGAGTGAAGACAATGAGAGCGAACCTTGTCCAGAGCCGGACAAGTCAGCTTTGCTTGTAGCCCAAGTAAAGTTGCCATGAGGGTTCGAAATCTGATCGTTGAGACACGTGTCAGTTCCTTAGTGACCCAGGGTCATTTCGGACAAATCAGGCCGGGTTGCCAAGTGGCTATAAATAGCTCACCCCCACAACCATAAACGGTTGGCTGCTCAGATTTCAGTGCACGACTTTTGTCATTTGAGAGCAACCCACCTCGAAGCCTTTGAGAGAAAAATTCCTAGTGAGGAGAAAAGCCCTAACCACCTAAAGCCAGAGTAAATTGGGCATCACTTAAGTCTTCGTGTCTGTGTGATCTAAAGATTTATTACACTTGAGGACTGTGAATCCTCCAGACGGTTAGGCGTCGCGTTCAGAGCATCCAAGAGACATTGTGGATTGCCAGTGAACGAAGTCTGTGAAGGTTTGGGAGTCTACCTTGAAGACTTACCAGAGTGATTGGGCGAGGACTAAGTGACCTTAGCTCAAGGAGAATACGATGAGGACTTGGTGTCCTGAACTGTGTGTTCAGGACTGGGTGTCCGGGACTGTGTGTCCTAAGGTTTAAATACCTAGCCTCTCCAACCAGACGTACAGTTGTCACAGCAACTGGAACTGGTCCAACATATCATTGTCTTCAACGAGTCACTGGTTTTATCTTCACTTCCTTCTCTTACTGTTACTCATTGTGAAGCCATTTCATGCTTGCTTTATCTTTTTGTCTTCACAACGTGAAAGTATGATCTGTTTGGCTTCATAACTTCTTCCTACCTGATCCTTATTACACTGAAGCTGTTTATCATTGTGCTTTTACTCTATTAAATACATGACCATGGCTGGCCCAGTGTAATCTAACTTCCGCTGCATAGTAATAGGCATACTCTTCGCTGTTTGTCTTCATAACTCTCATGTTTTGAAGACTTTCATAAAAATCGCCTATTCACCCCCCCTCTAGTCGATATAACGCACTTTCAATTGGTATCAGAGCTTGGTGCTCCCTTGTTCTGTGTGATTCGGTTTAACCACCTGGAGTTTTAGCTATGTCGACTGCAGGGATAATCAAAGTCTCCGCTGCGTGCCCCGTCTTCGATGGAACTGAATATCCCTACTGGAAGAATAAGATGCACATGCATCTTGAAGCCATTGACGTCGACCTATGGTATGTCGTCGAGAACGGCGTTCCCAAGGCTGGAGAAGGTGTCACTGCTGCTGATGTCAAGAAGTTCACTCAACTGGACTCTACTGCCAAAAATATCATCTGTGGTCATCTGACAAAAGGACAGTATGGCCGTGTGAGTGCTTTGAAGACATCCAAGCTGGTCTGGAACTGGCTCTCCAAGGTGAATGAAGGCGTCTCAACCCAGAGAGATCAAAGAATTAGTGTTCTTCGCAACCTCTTCAACCGCTTCAAGCGAAATGACAATGAGAATGTCCAGCACACATTTGACCGGCTCACTGACATAACAAATGAGCTTCAAGCCCTCGGCGCCACTGAGATCACCAAACATGAAATCGTCAAGACGCTGCTGAGATCACTTGATAGTTCGTTTGACATCCTGGCCCTGATGATTCAAGAATGTCCTGATTTCAAGACACTCGATCCATCTGACATACTTGAGAGGCTCAACACACATGAGTTTCAACTTTCTGAGAAAAGAGATATCTACGGTCCAAACTATGGGCGAACTCGTGCCTTGAAGGCAAAAGTTGTTTCCTCATCTGAAGAAGAATCTGACTGCAGTTCTGATGATCCTGAAGACATTGGAAGAGAACTTGCAATGCTAGTGAAGAAGTTCCAAAAATTTACCAAGAAGAAAGGCTTCAGAAAATCTTCACGATCAAGCTCAAGGAATGATGAAGCTTCTGCTCATGACTACAAGAAGAAAACATGTCACAAGTGCAAGAAAACTAGACACTTCATCTCTGAGTGTCCACAATGGGACAATGAGAACAGAAGGAAGAAGAAGAGCAAGGAATATGATTCTGACGACAAGAAGAAGAAGAAATACTCAAAGTCTTCTTCCAAGTCTTCTTCAAAGTCTTCAACACACAAGAAGAGCCCATCTGGCAAGGCACGTGCGTTTGTTGGCAAGGAGATGGATTCAGAGGAGGAGTCCGCACCTGAGGAGGCAGAGGTGGAGTCCGAGGAGGAGTCTGATTCTGGCATTGCGAGTCTGGCTACAGCATACGTCGCCAAGTCCATCTTCAACACTGAAGACAATGACTGCATCACCGACACTGACGCAAATGACAAGAACGACTCCACTCCTACCTACTGCTTCATGGCACGCGGTGCCAAGGTAAACACACGCACTACTCGCTATCAAACATCTAGTGACGATGACTCTGACTGTGATTCAAAACCCAGCTACAAAACACTTGCTAAAATTGCAACTGAACAACAGAAAGCTATGGAACATATTCAAAAACTGTTAGACAGAAGCGATGATCTGTTGGGTGCTGAAATGACTCGATCTGAATCCTTAATTGAAGACATAAAAAACCTTCACGTTAAGTATCAGGAACTTGAAGATCGTCTTGATACTCTCTCAACAACTCATGAAAAGCTTTCCTATGATTATCTTCAAAGGAATCAAGAACTTGAGAAATTGAGAGCGGCTCATGAAGATCTTCAAAAGGAAAACGAGTCACTTCGCGCCGAACAGATCAGTCCCGCTCAGGAAGGATTTGAACCACCATGTCTTAAATGCATTGAGCGTGATAATGCTACTTCTGTTGCTGAATGTTCCACTGCTACTGCTGTTTCAATATCTTCAACTATTTATGTGGTAACTAACCCCTCTGCTGAGGATACCACTGCTATTGCTGATGAGAATGCTAGGTTGAAGACATTGCTTGAAACAGGGATGTACAAAAGCCTTAAAGGACATCAGACATTATGTGATGTCCTCAAGAAGCAGATTCTGAACCGAAACCCTAGGAAAGAGGGTGTTGGGTTCGTGAGAAAATAAATGCAGATGGCTCTTACTGGAAACCTGAGCAGTACCCCAAAACCACATGGGTTGCTGCAAAGGAACTTTCAGCAGATCCATCCAATTTATCTGGCTTCACTTGTGCTAACACCATTATCATTGATGAATCCCTTGATGCAAACTATAAACTGTTTAAGAATCAGAATGGTGAAGTGTTTGCCAGGCACATTGGTACTAACTGCAGGAATGGACCGCCTATGAAGAAGATCTGGGTTCCAAAAAGGTGTCTGGAAAATCTTCCTGTGAATGTCTTCATGACACCTCACTTGAAGAAGACAAACCTCAGACCAAAGACTTCATACGGTCCAATGGCTTCATACAAACAGAGGACTCACCTGAGTCACACTAACGCAAATGTTTTGCAGGGAAACCATACTCAGGCATATGAATATGAGAGCGGTTCATCGAACCGTCATGTTCATATGACCAAAAATTATTCTGCTTATTCCTATGAGTATTATTGTCCATCTGCTAGACTGTTTGCTAAGGCTTCAAAGCCAAAATTCTCAGATGCTGCACTTAGACTTATTGCTTCTAAGCCACCCTTGAAGATGTGGGTGGTTAAGAAAGCTTAACTCTCTTTTGCAGGGAAAGGTCTCCAGCAGAAAAACAAAATCTTCTGACGCTATTGCTGGGGACCTTAAAAATCTTGTAGGGCGCAAGATAAAATGCCCGAATGGCATCATTATGTACCTCGTTCCTGAATCGCATGCTACTCTCCCTATTAGTCCTAATCTGGATCTAAGTTTTCATAACCCACTGGTTCGTCAAATGTTTTTGCTTTGCAATTCTCTTCGTGAAGCCTATCCCCTAACTGCACTGTACGGTACGACACCAGCGACTTCAAAGTCTTTAGAATGGATTATTGACAATGGGTGTACAAATCACATGACTGGCAAAAGAAGCCTTCTTATGGACTCAACCTTACGTCCATCCGACAAGAGCCACATCACATTTGCTGACACTAGTAAAAGTAAGGTATTGGGTCTAGGTAGAGTTGCAATCTCAAAGGATCAACACATGGATAAAGGCATGCTTGTTGAATCCCTTGGCTTCAACTTAATGTCTGTCTCAATGCTCTGCGATTTGAATATGATCGTAATGTTTGGAAAATATCGTTGCCTGGTACTAATGGAATCTGACAAGTCTCTAGTGTTTGAAGGGTATCGGAAAGGTGATTTGTATGTGGTAGATTTCTCAGCAGGGCCACAACTTTCAGTATGTCTTCTTGCAAAAGCTTCAGAATGCTGGCTTTGGCATCGGAGGCTTGGGCATGCTGGCATGAGGAACCTCCACACCCTTGCGAAGAAGAAGCATGTCATAGGCATCGAGGGCGTCAAGTTCAAGAAAGATCACTTATGCGGTGCCTGTGAAGCAGGGAAGATGACAAGGGCAAAACATCCTTCGAAGACAAACATGACTACTACACAACCCTTCGAACTGCTCCACATGGATCTTTTCGGTCCCACTCACTACTCAACTTTTACTACTACTGCTTGCCTCTATGGCTTCGTCATTGTTGATGATTACTCTAGATATACTTGGGTGCACATAATCCTTTACAAGACCGAAGTGCAGGATGTCTTCAGACGCTTCGCCAATCGAGTTATGAACAATTTTGGCGCCAAAATAAAGCACATCAGAAGTGACAATGGCACTGAATTCAAGAACACTGGCCTTGATACATATCTTGATACCTTGGGCATCACACATGAATTCTCAGCTCCGTACACGCCACAGCAGAATGGCGTCGTCGAACGCAAGAACAGAACACTCATTGAGATGGCCAGAACAATGCTAGATGAATACAAGACTCCAAGAAAATTCTGGACTGAAGCCATTGATACTGCATGCCATACAATCAATCGTGTTTATCTTCACAAGCTTTTGAACAAGACATCTTATGAACTTCTAACTGGCAAGAAGCCAAATGTCAGTTACTTCAGAGTATTTGGAGCAAGGTGCTGGATCAAGGACCCACACCACACCTCAAAGTTTGCACCAAAAGCACATGAGGGATTTATGCTTGGATATGGAAAGGATTCACACTCCTACAGAGTCTTCAATCTCTTCCATTACAAAGTGGTTGAAACAGTGGATGTGCGGTTTGATGAGACAAATGGTTCACAAAGAGAGCAACTGCCAAATGTTCTAGATGAAGTTCCAGCTAGTGAATCAATCAAGCTTATGGGAACTGGAGAGATTATACCTTCTGAAGCTCATCCTGAAGAAGAACTTATCATCTCAGCACCTGATCAACATGAAGACATTGCTCAACCTGAAGACATTCCTCCCAACAACAACACAAATCAGCAAGAGCAAAGTCTTCGCCCTATACATCCTCGTGTTGCCAATGAAGTGCAGATTGACAGAATAATTGACAGCATCAATGCACCTGGTCCACTCACTCGTTCAAGGGCAACTCAGCTAGCAAATTTCTGTGGGCACTTCGCATTCGTATCAATATCAGAACCCAAGAAAGTTGAAGAAGCCTTCATGGAACCTGAATGGATTCAAGCTATGCAAGAAGAGCTTCAACAGTTTGAGCTGAATAATGTATGGGAACTGGTTAAGCGTCCTGATCCACGAAAGCACAACATTATAGGCACTAAATGGATATATCGCAACAAACAAGATGAGCATGGTCAAGTTATCAGAAATAAAGCTCGTCTCGTTGCTCAAGGATATACTCAAGTGGAGGGCATTGACTTCGATGAAACATTTGCTCCTGTGGCTAGGCTTGAAGCCATACGCATACTGCTGGCCTATGCAAATCATCATAACATACTTCTATATCAAATGGATGTGAAAAGTGCCTTTCTCAATGGCAAGATTGAAGAAGAAGTGTATGTTGCACAACCGCCTGGCTTTGAAAATCCAAAACATCCTGACATGGTATACAAGCTCAACAAGGCACTGTATGGCCTCAAACAAGCCCCTAGGGCCTGGTATGACACACTCAAGTACTTCCTGAAGAGCAAAGGCTTCATACCTGGTTCCTTGGATCCCACTCTTTTCACGAAGACATATGATGGTGAACTGTTTGTGTGCCAAATATATGTGGATGACATTATCTTCGGCTGCACCAATCAGAAGTACAGTGGAGAGTTTGGATATATGATGCAAGAGCAATATCAGATGTCCATGATGGGGGAGCTGAAGTTCTTCCTTGGTCTTCAAATACGACAACAGCGCAATGGCATCTTCATATCTCAAGAGAAGTATCTCAAAGATTGCCCGAAGAAGTTTGGTATGCAAGACTGCAAAGGCTTCACAACACCAATGCCAGCCAAACATCATCTAGGTCCTGACGACAATGGTAAAGAGTTCGATCAAAAGGTATACCGCTCCATGATTGGGTCTTTGCTTTATTTATGTGCATCTAGGCTAGGTATCATGCTTAGTGTTTGCATGTGTGCTCGATTTCAAGCGGCACCAAAGGAGTCGCATCACTTAGCTGTGAAGCGAATTCTTCGATATTTGGCTCACACCCCAACTCTAGGATTATGGTATCCAAAGGGCTCAGAGTTTGATTGGTTGGATTTTCGGATGCTGATTATGCTGGTGACAAGGTTGATCGCAAGTCTACATCAGGCACATGTCACTTTCTGGGACGATCACTTGTATGTTGGTCTTCAAAGAAGCAGAACTGTGTATCTCTCTCCACTGCTGAATCTGAATTCATTGCTGCTGGATCTTGCTGTGCTCAGCTTCTGTGGATGAAGCAAACACTCAAGGACTATGGCATTCATCTGAAGCAGGTGCCACTATACTGCGACAACGAAAGCGCCATCAAGATTGCCAACAACCCAGTTCAGCACTCGAAGACAAAGCACATTGAAATTCGTCATCACTTTCTCAGAGATCATGTTGTGAAGGAAGACATTGATATCATACACGTCAACACTGAAGAGCAATTGGCAGATATCTTCACCAAGCCCTTGGATGAGAAGAGGTTTTGCAAGTTACGGTGTGAGCTAAATATCTTGGAATCCTCAAATGTCCTGTGATCAGGCACACATCCTAACACTTATGCATATTGATGACTTAGATGTGCAACACACAAAGTAAAGTATATCTTCAATCTATGAAGACATACATTCTAAGTGTGAATACATTAATGTGGAATTTGACTTCGGAGCGCCACGATAATTGTGCGCCGTGTCTGGGTCTAATACTTCCCATACGGTGGGTAACGCCACCACCAAATGTTCCATTTTGAAGTGTTTCACTCATGGCGTTACCTTGCAATATCTTCACATTTGGTTTGGCTTCGAACTCAACATGTCTTCATGATTATCTTCACTACATTGATTATATAGATATATACATAATAGTGTTCTGTCCTCTACAACATTCACTTATAGCTATGTCTTTTTGGTTGAATCTTTTGAACTAAGTGAATGTGATCGGATCCTAATCTCTCTATGCTTTCTATATCAAATTCTATCTCTCCAAGTCATATGCATTCTATTGAAACTGTCGAATGTCTTCACTGTGTCCTTGTCAGCTGAAGATATAGAGACAACCATAAAGTCTGTTTTTAATGCTCATTCCTCCACATAAAATCCGGAGAAGCAGGAACGACCGCCCGACAATTTAGGCGTGCGTGGGACGTGGAACAAACCCCAAACTTCCGCTAACTGGCCACGCGTTCCTCAAATGCGAACCGCCAGGGGCACCTGTGTAATAGCACAGTGCCGCCCCTGAGCCTATAAATTCACACTTACCGCGGTCATTATCTCCTTCTTCCACCCTCGCACGAACCCTAGCGCCACCGCTAGCACTCGACGACGCCGGAGACGAAGCGCTTCGCTGCCGCAACCTCTCCAACGCCGTCCTCACGCCGACCGCGGACATCGTCCTCTCCGCCATCGCCATAGGTGTTTCCCGTCGCCAAGTTAGGGCACGGAGGACTGAACTGCTCGGCATCAACTCCCTTCCGTCTAGCAGTTCTAGTGTGGTAAATAAAACTTCTTTTTGCAGCCCCTTTGATCTCATGGTTCTGTCACTTTCTACCATAAGAAGTTTCTCTTCACACTAGTTAGATCTCTCGCTGCATCTCATGACATGCCTAGTATATTCACTTGTGCTTCATAAAGTAGTTAGATTCCTCACTGGTACTGATCTGTGGGTTCATACAAATCTGGAACCAACTTCTTATCTATGAGTGAATGTCTTCGCACGATGAGGTCAATGTCTTCTAAACTGATTAATCTTCAAAACCTTCTGAGAATGCATATGACCTCTTCCCCTTCCCTCGCACCTTAATGCTGTCACAGGTACATGTCCGTGGGAGAATCCTTCGGTTCTCATAGTCTGCATTCATTTGCAGAATTCCTACAGCATCACATAAACTCTCCTGAAGCTAGTTCCTGTTGGTCCAGAAAAAGAAAGCCTTTGAAGCCTTTGAAAGTTTTGAAGCCTTTCAAGTTAAAGTTTATGGCTTTAGAAGCAGCATCAAGGAAGGGGGGCAGACAGAGACGTGAGGGAACTTCCAAAGATCTGCCTGAAGACTTGGTAGAAATGTACAAAACAGATCCAGAAGAGAGTTATGGGCAGCGCAAGACCCGAATCCAATGGATTCGACGCTATTGGGCAGAACAGTGGTTCAAATACCGCTTCGTCACCCAGGAGTATGCTGAAAAGAGTGCTATCAAGAGGCCATGGGGGGATATCTTATACAAGAACCTTGTACCCAGGACCAGAGATGAAGCCATTGCTCAAGGCTTCTACCCATGCATGGTCCGAGGACCACAGACTGATGATGCACATCCGTCGTCACTCCTCTAGTGCCGTGACGACAATCTCTTCAAGCGCAACTTTCAGTTTGCCCAACAGTCAGCGAAGCTAAACAAGAAGAAATTTAGGTTAGACTTCAACCCTGGTCCCTCCGCACCTAGGGCAGATGGCACACGCGATGCGAAACCCAATGTCATCGGTCCATTTGCCAATCTTGAGGGCCTGATCACCCACATCTTAGTCCAAGGGACTGTCGTAAATGACCCTCCAGCTGACTCTAAGTCTGATGAAGCTCCTGCTGTGCCGAAGCCAAAGCAGACAAAGAAACCAAAAGCTTTAAAGCCGGCCCCTGCCTCAAAAATCTCAAGGGCAAAGCCATTGAAAACTGCACCTCCTGAAGTTAGTGTGCAGTCTGAAGACGTATCCCGCGTCTCCAAGCCCCTGAAGGAAAAGGAGCCGCAACAACAAATAGGCAAAGAGCTCACTGCTGCTGCCATTCTGCGCAGCGAAGCCATTGATCTATCAAGCGATGAAGATCTGGGAGATGACGCTCTAGAGTAGCTTATCAAAAGCAAAGAAGAAGCTGAAATCTTCAACAATCTGCCTCTCTTTGATGTCGCCATCATCCACAGCTTCATCGATGAATGGTTTGACTCACCAGACATAAGCTTCAATGATCTGCAGCTGCCTGTTGGACTCAGCGTCGCCTTCCAAGGCGCAATTGCTTCAGAACTGGCCATTGCTCAGCGCATTGTTGAGCTGAAGCAGAAAATTGATCACGAAAAGGCTCAGTTCAAGAAGCACATGGCCAGCCTCAGCGTGCAGGAAGTGAGGAGCTTCAAAATCATGCTGCATGAGCTCAAAGAAAACTTTCTGAAGAAGCATGCTGAAGCTCAGGGCTCGCATGAAAGGATGAAGTCTTTGGCAGAAAAATGTGTTCAAGCCTACAACGAGGCTGAAAAGCGCAAGGCACTTGGGTGTCCTGGCATCGACCCCAAGATGGCCGCAAAGAAGAAGAAGGAGCCTGCTGTGAATGAACCAGAGTCACCTTGGCAAGAAGCGGTTCAAATTGTCTTCCCCACTACAACGACTGGCTCGAAGCCAAAGAGCCGGTCAACAGCTTCAGAGCTAAAGAAGACAAGAACTGCAGAGGCTGAAGCTAGAAAAAGGAAGAGCTCTGAAGCCTCTCCTACTGCCCCCAACAAAAAGAAGCGCAAGACCAAGAAATCTAGGGCTGCTCCCACAGAGCCCTTGATGGTTGAACCCCTTTCTGTCATTCACCCCAATGCAGAAAGACGACTGACAGTTCATGAGCCTGCTCCCACAGAGGCTCCTGAAGCTGAAGATATTCCAGCAGCCGACCCCACAGCTGCTGAAGACATTGGTCACCAAGATAATGTACAAGATGATGCAGCCCTTCCTCCGCTTGAAACAAGCGAACTCATCAGTATTGGTCGTCGTCTAACGCCAATGGCACAAGATGAGTCATGGGCGGATCGCCCTCAGGAGGAAGAAGACATTGAGGCCCAGCCCACTCCAACCCCACAAGCATCGTCTGTGTTCCGTAGGCTTCGCAAAGGTCCAAGGCCTCAAGTCCATACTGCAGAAATTCCGGCTGCATCAGCCGAAGACAATGTAGAAGCACCACCAGAACCCACTTCCCCGCTCCATCAAGATGCAGTTCTCCGGGAGAACGTGCCTGAAGTTGTCCCTCCAACTACACAAGCGGAGGAAGAAAATGTTGCAGCTGCCACCACAAACACTGAAGCCAATGTGGAGCCCGCCCCACCAAATGCTTCAGTGGACAGCGAAGCTACTGAGCCAGACGCTTCTGTTCCTGAGTCTGCTACAGGTCCACAATTTGACTATCACATTGAGCACAGGCCTCATGTCCAGAAGCCAGTCCCAATGCTTCCAAGGTTCCCAGGTCCTGCATCAGCACCTGGCTCCTTTGACATTAACAGCTTCAAGGCAGACAATACATTTTTCAATAGCTCCAAGAACCCCTATTCAAGGGAAAGGATTGTATCAGATAGGTTCTGGAGCTATTCTCAGCGCAGCTATTATTCATGCATCTTATACAACCAAGGTCGCATCTTTCCGCACAAGCGCCTTGAGGTTGAAGCCATTGCTGGTCTGCCATGTCTTGAGGAAGCTTTGGATTGCTTCCGGCAAGTGGGTCTGCTGCCGTTTGTGATTGATGAAGAGCACTGGAATGAAGAGCTTCTACTTCAGTTCTATGCCACCCTTCATATAAAAGGATACAACAGAGATCCGAAGACTTGGATCCTGGAGTGGATGACTGGCAATGTCCATCATGAAGCCAATGCATTTGATATCATTGAGCTCACCGGCCTGCCCACTCCAGGCGAATTCTTCGAGGAAGGCTGTCAACCACATTCTGAAGCTATTGAGAGCATATTCCAGAGGCCTGAGCCCAATATGAGTCAGATGCTCTCAATGATGAAGCCATTGCCTCATGATGCACCTTATCCTACTGAGTTCTTCGTTGAAGACCTAGAGTACCTGCCCAAGACCATATATCACATCATCCGACGGACTCTCTGGCCCATTAAGGGGCACTCTCCAAATGCAAAGATTGAAGGTACAATGGAGACTCTCATATTCTATATCCTGCATGGCAAATGCTTCAACGCACAGGATCTCTTCATACGCCAACTTGCAGCGTCAGGCTCGGAATTATTTGGTTTGAAGTTCTATGCTCCTTGGGTGATGAGGCTAATCAAACTGCACTCTGCGATCTCGTATCAGCCCTCAGCCCGAAACCATCGGATCTTCCTGCCAGATGTGGATACCTCTGATGAAGCCATATATCCCGAACCTGCCAAGCAACCAATAAGTCTTCAGAATGCAGAACACCAGAGCTTCACGTAGAACGTTGAAGGTGTTGAAGCCATATCTAGGGTATATCCGTTGGCTGGCACTACACGTGCACCAGCATCTACTGAAGCCACAGACAGCACCAATGCTCCAAGACCCAAGAAGCGTGCTCGTGTCCTCACTGACTGAGAGCTTCTTGTGGCCCTTCACCAAAAGCAGGATAGGCATCACGACTGGCTAAAACGTCAGATGAAGAGCCTCTTGGTGGATGTCAATTGTCTTCGAAACCTTGCCACCAAGAATGCCTTCGTTACCCACGAAACCTGTCGTCGTACACGGAAAGGGCTCTCAATGATATGTACTGAAGCTGAACTTGAAGAGGATGGCTTCACAGAGCGTTTCAAGTTTGACACCACACCTCCTAGAAGGGCTGTGATGCGCAACACACCATCACTTGAGGACTTTGTGTTTTCTTCATCTGCTGCCACAATTACTGCAAGAATCATTGATGAAGACGACGATGCTACATCACCACCACCTGCTTCAGCACCTCCAAGTTCTGCACCGCCAAACAACTCCACCGACCCTGCTGCGCCTGGGAACGCGTAGAAAACTCTATGTCTTCAAACCTTTTTGGTCATTACTGACAAAAGGGGGAGAAGCATATGATGTTTATAGTCTTCAAGCGGGTCAATATGGGCGGGTGCCTTATGTTTTGTTATATTTTGCCTCGTGTTTACAACTCTTGCTTTTGCTTTATTTGGTTCTTTGAGTTGTAAACACTAAAACTCGATGGTCGTCTGCTACTTGTTCGCCACTCTGTTTGCGAAGATAAATTCCGCACTTATCTCATTCTGCAGACGTCCATTTTCCATTATGCATGTCATTATCTTCATATACTTCCACATGCATAGTGGATTGTCATCATAAGCTGAAGTGGATCTCCACAAGTACAACCTGCCATGTGCATTTGCATTCCAAAAGCAAATTAACTTATATGCACATCTTCAGGGGGAGCCCTTGCAACTTATGAAGACAATTCACTATCCTTTACAAACTTCACACTTTATATTCCCCATTGAAAACTTCAACTAGTTTGTCATCAATCACCAAAAAGGGGGAGATTGTAAGTGCATCTAGTGCCACCCCTAGTTGGTTTTGGAGTATTGACGACAAACCTAGTTGAGGGACTAATGTGTTTGTGAGAATTGCAGGAAAACACAGGTAGAAGTCCCTCATTGATTCGGTTTTACTACCAAAGATGACCCCTAAAAATGTATGAAGACATTGAAGACAAAGGTGGTATATGAAGATATTCACATTGAAGACTATGACAAAAGAAGACACGTTATGAAGCCTATGGAGCTCGAAGATTTGGATCTTTTGTAGTTCTTTTTATTTTGTGTTGAGTCATAGGAACCACCGTACTGTTAAGTGGGGTCCAGGAGAACCAGTCAGAATGACTGAAGTGATGCCTAAATCAAAAACCTATGTCTTTGAGTGACGACAATGAGAGCGAACCTTGTCCAGAGCCGGACAACTCAGCTTTGCTTGTAGCCCAAGTAAAGTTGCCATGAGGGTTCGAAATCTGACCGTTGAGACACGTGTCAGTTCCTTAGTGACCCAGGGTCATTTCGGACAAATCAGGTCGGGTTGCCAAGTGGCTATAAATAGCTCACCCCCACAACCATAAACGGTTGGCTGCTCAGATTTCAGTGCACGGCTTTTGTCATTTGAGAGCAACCCACCTTGAAGCCTTTGAGAGAAAAATTCCTAGTGAGGAGAAAAGCCCTAACCACCTAAAGCCAGAGTAAATTGGGCATCACTTAAGTCTTCGTGTCTGTGTGATCTGAAGATTTATTACACTTGAGGACTGTGAATCCTCCAGACGGTTAGGCGTCGCGTTCAGAGCATCCAAGAGACATTGTGGATTGCCAGTGAACGAAGTCTGTGAAGGTTTGGGAGTCTACCTTGAAGACTTACCAGAGTGATTGGGCGAGGACTAAGTGACCTTAGCTCAAGGAGAATACGGTGAGGACTTGGTGTCCTGAACTGTGTGTTCAGGACTGGGTGTCCGGGACTGTGTGTCCTAAGGTTTAAATACCTAGCCTCTCCAACCAGACGTACATTTGTCACAGCAACTGGAACTGGTCCAACATATCATTGTCTTCAACGAGTCACTGGTTTTATCTTCACTTCCTTCTCTTATTGTTACTCATTGTGAAGCCATTGCATGCTTGCTTTATCTTTTTGTCTTCACAACGTGAAAGTATGATATGTTTGGCTTCATAACTTCTTCCTACCTGATCCTTATTACACTGAAGCTGTTTATCATTGTGCTTTTACTCTATTGAATACATGACCATGGCTGGCCCAGTGTAATCTAACTTCCGCTGCATAGTAATAGGCATACTCTTCGCTGTTTGTCTTCATAACTCTCATGTTTTGAAGACTTTCATAAAAATCGCCTATTCACCCCCCTCTAGTCGATATAACGCACTTTCACTCCTTCACGTCAGTGTTGACCATCGTACTGGTAGTACCTTTTATCCAAATATAGCAATCCAAATTTCCAAATTAGTCGATAGCATGTTCAAAACCCCCACCCTCCCGGATAGAAAAGATGATTCTAGGAACATACTATGCGCGTTTTAAAATCCTGTGTTAGGATGAGAAGGAACAAGTGTGGCATCTCGTCGAGGTCCTAAAAACCTATAGGGTCCTCGCACTTTGGGCACTGCAAATGAAACACACTAGATTCAATAGGAAGAAAATGCATCAACGGTGGCGGCTGCCATCCTAGGATTACCGTGACCAAGGGACTTGGATTTATCAGGGATGGATGGAGAATTCGTACCTGGTTCTCCATGAGAAAACCCTATGCAATTGCCGGGAGGGGTTTTTCTCTGAACAAGCAGACGAGGGAGAAGGGGATTCAAGCCCAGTGAAATATTGCCGCTTTGTCTGTCTAGCTTACTGCTAAAGCTGGAAAGGGGGGTTGTGATTTGACGGCTCATTGGGCATTACTGCGGCGCTACGATCGGGGTGTGTCTACCGTGCAGTTGTGCACTCTAATTAGTGCATATGGCACGTGGACCCCGTTGCCGGATGCCCCACATATCAGCGAAAGGAAGTAGAAAGACAGGAGTAACTAGTTACACATAAATATATTTTTGACAAAGAGATACTCCCTCTGTGAAGAAATATACAAATCTTTTATATCACAACTTTATACATAAGAAAAATCAAGGGGAATATATATATAACATATATAATTATAAAAAACAGAGTTGTTTTTAACACAGTATAGACGAGTTGGTGATGATGGTGTGCCTGCCATCCTGCAATATAGGCCGTCCGATTTATATCTGACAGACAAGAAGGAAACTATGGCAATTTTGTAAAAAGGTACCCACCCACCTCTCCACATTTGCAAATAAGGCCTTCCCTCGTTCATCCTTTTCTCTCACAAGATAAAATACTCATACAAATGCATCTTGATGTTACGTGCAACGCACGGGCATTATGGGGGTTCAACTAAGAATATAATACTTAGACAGGCTCATGGTTCTGGACTTTGGGCCGTAGGCCCACCCTGCATGTTTGGGGGCCCATGTGTTCTACCTCAGCGCTTTTCATATTGCAAGCGATTGGTATGGCGCTGGTTTTAGATGCTGTCGCAAGGCGAATACACAAAATTGAATAAAGCACATCAGCTGTTGGAATGAAATCGAATGACACTTCCTAACCAGCAGTGAGAGTTGCAATTCTATCAACAATATACCATGTGATAAATAATACTGTCGTATTACTTATACACATAGGGACACCTGTTTCACCATGCCAGATTATTACATCAAAATCTCTCGAAGGATAGATCAGTTGGGCAGTTGCGTGCTGCTACTGAAGAATTTCAAAGTTGATTTGGACCAGCTCTCCTTGCTGAGAAAGTTCGATTTTGAGATCATCCCCTACTGCAAGATATGATTTAGATTTGAACCTTGACCATCCTTTAGCATCAATCCTCATGCGACCATCCTTTGTACTTACGGTATATTGAGCAGGTTCATTCACACCAAGGCTGTGCATGGTAAGATAAACTTGGCCGCTGTCGCCCGGATTGTTGAACAACTCCCTCGTTGCTCTAGGAATTCTCTGTTTGCAAAGAAGAAGACATACCCAAACAGTTAGATCAACACAGTGAATTATGCGAAACAACGAACGAAGCACTTGGGCGGCCAATGCTTACCAAGAAGGTGGACATGTCGGTTTTTGTTAAGACTTTGGTATATGAAGTGCGAACTATAGCCCAGTCTGTTGCCGGTGCAACTGCTCGTTCAGTTGCCGCTGCACAGGCCGGAGCAGATGCAAGTGCAAGTGTTGGTGCAAGTGCCAAAGCCGCCGCTGCTGTCGGAGATGGTGCTCCTTGTAGAGCTGGTGCCGATGTCGATGCCCGATCCTCCGGTAGATCAGCCTGATCCGCTGACGCGGTCGATGCCCAATCCTTAGCTGGATCAGACCGAGCTGCTGCCACTGTCAATGCTAGAGCAACTTCCAGTGCTCGATCCATTGCTGAAGGTGGTACCGATGTGTGAGACAGCGGCGATCATGTCTGGTCTGCTATGATTAGCTTTCTAACTTGACTAGGCTCCGTGATCGTGATCCAGTTTTTTTCTTCATTTCTTTTAAACACGAGAAGGACTAATTGTGGCATTTTTGTTAAACCAAACTGCAGTTCATTATAGGGATTCAACTTGTACTCAGACAACAAACTGATCCAATTTTTTCCAGTAATATAAGTGATGGACAGTGCCTTCGTTACTGACACGACATAAGAAGTGAAACCTGCAAAAATAGCCATCGTAGAGCAAACCAAACGGTTTATTCTGTGATGAATGTCACATGGCAAAACCTGCATTGTAAAATTGCAGGAAAAGAAAGAAAACATGACATTAAATCAATAAGATTTAGACAGTAAATCAATAAGATTTACTTGATGTGACACGAGTGAATCCTTATCAGGAAATCACTATGTTGAAGTACTAAACAGAAGATTGATCGTCCAACTACGGGTGGCATGCAGGGGCCCCGCCTACTCCCACAAGCAGGACAGTCCAAAGGTCGTGACAAATCGTATGGACCGAACATCCATGGGACTGGAAATCCTGGTGGGTGCGAGAAACCCTGCAATGCATACAGATATTGGAGTGTAACCATAATTGATAAACCGTCCTCACAAAAAAGATGATCTGGATACTTCAAAATATACAGACGGAATTGAGTGGACAGACATAACATAGACCGTTCTCAGGACTGACCACACACCAAAAGCGGCAGTACTAATAAACAATACAGGGTTCACAAACACAAATCAAGTACTGAACAATAGTACTTACTACAGACAAGCAAAGTTGCACTAATTAAACTCTGCAGACTATTTCTTGCCATCGACCTACGGGATGAACCCTGCATAACTGACTAGGCCATGGACTTCGTGAGAGATGTCTACATGCACCAGCACCATCTCGTCAACCTTGGAGAACCTAACAGAGTGGTCTTTCCACTCATAAACATGACGATGAAGACAGGCCGCATCAGATTTGTTGGGAAGCTTTACAAGAACCACACCCTTCGTAATCGAAGGTACAACCAGGAAATTGTTGTGGTCAAGTACAGCCTCGAGAACATGACTAACAACAATGCTACAGGAAAACACTAGTTCAGGACACGTGGCGACAAGGACACAACAGTTGGATAGTTTAGCAGTAGAACTCATCCTCAGGTCTTCCAGTTCACATGGCATGACTTTGAGAACTTCATCTCCACCGCGGACCTGGTTCAAATTCAAACAAAAACCATATTTTATTACTACCTCCGTTTAGAAATATAAGATGATTTTCGATATTATACTCCATATATGACTACATATACGCACAGAAATGAGTGAATGAAGACATTAGAACATGTGTTCAAAGGCATGAGAGCAGAGGGATTACTTGCAATATCCATAACACAAGTTACTGAGGCAAATATACCCTCTTCAAAGGTAGCATTGATGTTCATAAAGTACTCTAGTTGAAAGTAATCTATAAGAAATCAGTGTCAACCTCTCGCATGTTTTGGTCAAAAGAGGAATTTAGAACCATCATTTGGCACACAAAAATCACATGCAAGATCACCCTGAAAGTTGTACTACTAGTACTGCGTGTTAGATGAAAAAACACGATCAAGATCGAGAGAAAGATCGTCAAGAAGAGATATTACCTGGACTTGCTTAATGAGGGATCCCGGAGAGGGGGGCTTGGACAGGGCGATGGCTTTGAGCTTGTCTGCGGTAGTCTCGGCGGGGTGCTTGCGCTTCTTCGTACCATGAGCCTCAATGGTTTTGGCCGGAGCCATAGACATCACTTCGGTCGGTGCTCCAGCGTCCATCAAGAAACTGTCAAATAGAAATAAAAGAAAAGAAACCATAATCACAAACCCAAAATAAGAATAGAGAGGGAGTTATAGGATTAGTCTTGGGGTTGCAAGACCGGGCCTTGGCCAGAATCAACACCATTGATGCGCTCACCTTTCCTTCTTTGGGAGAGAAGAACAATGGCAGAAGCAGGTCGGGGTTTTCTTGAAGAAATGAGGAACAAGATGAGGGAGAAGCGAGTTGGGTAGAGAGGAAGCTGAGAGAGAAGAGTGAAATGATGGTTGCTTCGTCCGTCCAACTTACTGCTAGAAAGGAGGGGTTTTTGTGATTTGACGGCTCATTGGGCATTACTGTGGTGCTTCGATCGGGTTAGTCTACCGCCACTCTACTATGGAGTAATTTAGTGCATGGCTGGTGGACCTCGATGCTGGCTGTCCCACACGTCGGCGAAAGTGAGTAATTTAGTGCATGGCTGGAGGAGGATCCGCATGGTAGAGCGTGTCCACTATTTTTCTGAAGAAAAAATGATTATAGCAAGCGTTTCCACTCTTATGACGGAGGAGTGCGAAACACGACAGCCATTTGAACATACACAGTGCTCCTACTACTAGACATGTGTAGTGGTTCATACATTAGTACTACATAATCTTGTTGCTAGTGTAGTAAGATATGACGACAACATATGCGCATGTCAACTATATGAACAGTAATGTAGTAACATAGTACCACTTTTTTGACTGTTCGGTTGAGAATGAACGGTGAGATTAATGTTAATAGAACTAGGTCTGCAGCGCACGGGGAGTACGGTGCTACAATACTCCATGAAACATGAACCATATGAAGCACGAATAGTGTTAGGCAGGGTGTATGAAGGGTGCACGGGATGGGAGCAAAAGTTCCCTTCTCAACCTACTTTTGGGTGTTTGGCAGAGTGCATGAAGGGTGCATGAGTCCACACTAGTAGGTTAACACAAATACACGAAGAGGAAACAACTATATTGAGATGAGAATGCAACCAAACACACCCACACGCTTTGTGCTACAGTGACTGATATGCACCGTCTGAGTTTGATCCAATGGTCATGTTGTGCCTAGACATGGACATGCCCGTGCAGAGGGTGCCTAAACACCACCGAAGTCCCTCTGCTTCTCTAGGCGCACGGCGTTGGTGATGCAGAGGGCAAAACGGCTGAAAGGCAATGCAATCCATGGGAAGGCGGAGGGAGCCAGCCGAGGAGCAGGGAATCTTTTGGTTTTCACCATGGTAAAACACCAGTCGACGACTTCTCACATCAGGGAGCAGTGGGTTTTACAGGCGGAGTCATCGTGACTAATTGTTGCCGTGCCTGCTCCCGTCAATCAAAAAATTAAAAATCCTGCCGCGCCTGCTCCCATCAATCAAAAAAATTAAAAATCCCGCCGCACCCAAACACCAGAGCAATGCTGCGGTGGATATTTAAATTTACCTGCCAGCAACTAGATAAAAAAGGGATGAAAAAACAAATGTGGCAGCGGCCTAGCTAATCGGTCGAACTAGCCCAACTAGCTAGCCACCGTGCTTCACTGATGCACTCGGCGGGAAAGGTAGTCTTTCGTGATTTGACGACTCATTTACTTGCTTCGGCGAAAACACGCGATAGGGCGTCCCATGTCAGGAAGAATATATGCGTGCACCACCCGGGAGGACCCCGAAACCACGCAGTAGGGTGTGCCATGTCTCGGCACAGAGGAAAAATGTGCGTGTAAAAATATACTGTATCAGATGTAGTACCAATGGTTCGACCTCAGGACCCAGCCAGTCGGTCGAAAACACCCCACTAGCCACACAGCTTCATCATGCTAATGTGGCACAGAGGATAGGTGTGGTTAGCTCCGTCTCGGCCAGCCACAACGTCTCTTGTTCCAGGCGATTCTTCTATTTTCCAAGCTTTTTTTGTTGTAATAACACCACGGTAAGCTAGCGCCGCTCTTCGTGTGTGCCCATGCAAAGGTTAGACGATGGAGAGAAGAGAGAGATCACAGACCTGGGACCCACCAGTAAGTGAGTCAACGGTCATGCACGTGTTGACGAGGCACTCCCTCTACTCTACTCAACGTAATACTGTATAAAATCAAGTTATGACAAAGCCAACAACTATTGTTGTTTCAGGCTATCGACTTACACTAGGTAGTCCAGGTTGCCAGTTCAAATCTCGTCTTTCAGATTTGTTAGTTTTAGGTTCAAATTTGATTAATGACAAGTGGGACCCTCGTGTGTTGTTCCGATATTTCAGTGTAGGATGGTTTTTTTGAACAAACACTTTGCGCAGTTAGACAAGTGACGGCACGAGTTACACATATTTTGCAAGTTTACGAACAAAAATGACAGCGGCATAGAATATCACATCCACCCCGCAGCTTAGTTGTTATGGTGATACGAGTTTTTACACCGTTGGAAGTGAGATCCAATGGCTTGAGAGTAGTCTTTGTAATTATGCGCAATTTACAAACTCTCCAAAGGTTTTTTGCAAAAAAAAACATTTAGGCTTCGTGTGTGCCGCTGCATCTTGGATCCAACGGCTCCCCGTTGCTCATATTAGATGCTCCCCGTAGCTTAATTACCCGCTATGATGATATGAGCATCTAGGTCGTATGATCAGTGATCAGATGGCACATGCGTATTACTTGTACTTTCTGCGCAATTTCCAAACTCTCTCAGTCGTATATTGCAAAAACATTCAAACCTCCTACTATGGGCCATTAGATCTCCATGAACTCGTATCACCATAGAATCTACGGTGCGGGAGCACCTCATATTCTCCCATGCGAGAAAACATAAGGTGCTCTCGCAGCTTGGATGCTACGGTGATATGAGCTTTGAGATCGTTTGATCTGAGATCCAATGGCATCTGAGCAGTCTTTGTGCTTGTAAGCAGTGGGCGAACTCTTTGGGGGCTTTTCTGCAAAAACCATTCGAACCACCGAGGAGGTGTTGGGTCACAAATCCAACGGCTCCGAAGAGCTTGTATCACCAAAGCATCTAAGGTGTGGTAGCACATGATATTCTTACATACAGGAGAATATGATGTCTTCCTTCATCTTAGATGCTACGGTGATACGAGCTTCGAGGTCATTGGATATGGGATCCAAGGGCATCTGAGTAGTTTTTGTACAAATTGTGTGCAATTCTCAAACTCATCGAGGTTTCCTGTAAAAATATTAAGACATCATGTGAGCTGCTATATCTCAGATCTACAAGCTCCAAGCAACTCGTATCGGCATATAACATCTAAGGTATGGGGGCACATGATATTCTCCCAGGGAGGAGGGGTGGGGGTGCACAACCAATCGGTGGTTGGGAGGGTGGGGACAAATATAATCTAAACAACCCTAAACAGAGCTTCACAATTTTATCAGGTCGAGGGATTGACCCCCGACAATCATAACTCCGCCTAATTAAACACAACATTTGCATGTACTGTAGTACTAGACTTAATATTCATGTTTCAGTTTCATGTTCATTTTAAATATTGAATTGAGGACCATGCATGTCTTATGTTTTACTCCCTTCGTTCCTAAATATTAGTCTTTTTAGAGATTTCAAATGGACTGGCACATACGGATGTATATAGACATATTTTAGAGTGTAGATTCACCCATTTTGCTCCGTATGTAGTCACTTGTTGAAATCTCTAAAAGACTAATATTTAGGAATAGAAGGAGTATTTTTGAATTCGTGTCATACATGCATGGTTTGAAAAAATAGATGCACTATACTTATTGGATTGTTGTTGTGTTCGTGTGTATGTGTGTGTGTGGTCATATGCTTGATACATACAAAGTTTTCTCACCTCCATATTGTTCATCTTTTAAATTTGAATTTGCATTGAAAAACTTACTAGGGATACCATGAAATGTGAAATCCACGTTAAGATCACTATATCACAAACTCACTCTAATTCAACAACTCGTCATAAATCAATTACCATTAGTATTTGCAAGGAAAATACGGGCATTGTAATACACATAGATTCGTTTGGCAATTTAAAAGGTTCCTTTCGTATTATCGAATGGTAGGACCCAACGGCGTACCAGCCAGACCTTGGCTCGTGTTGATCCTAAATAAATAAATAAAAACCGGGCTCGTGTCCTTCTGGTGGCGTGCGTGGTACGCACATTAGGCAACCCCAACCAGTCGAGCCTCCGCGTTTCGAGTCAAAATATCTGGCAGCCAGAATTCCAGCCCTAGGAAATTCCCGTCCCCAGTCCATAATGACTACTGATGAACAACAGAGGAATGCTTTAGTAACTAGACAATGTTACCTACCGTGCCGAGCACAGTTCAATTCCCTCGGTCGCTGGTCGCCAAGGTCATCTGTCAACTGCATTGCCTAGTACTACTACTACTACTACAGTAGGATGAGCAAAGAATTGAGCCCGTTTGCTCGTGCCTAGTACTTGAGTTAATATATCAGGCAATGCACTGGTACATAGGGATTATCCTTTTACTCTGCATATATAACTTGTCTGAAGTCTAACTAAGCAAAATGTTTGACCAAGTCCTTTCTTAAGAAATACAACAGGACACATGTATGGCTTTAAAATTTATTGCATGATGCAGGTTATGATATTGTTTTGAATCCTGGATCTTAAATTTTAGAAAATCCTAAAGTGACCATAAATTCTTGAAACTGAGCATGGTCACATGATATGGCACAAATATTACTTTGTAATTTTTTTCTTCAATTTGAGACAAGCTGCTTATGACAAGTTGCACAAATGAAGAGCCAAGGTATTTTGGAACAAAGACCTGTCACGTTAAGGCGAACGGTTTCACTATTGAAACCGTGGGCGTTTACGTGCCGCCACAAGTCCCGCTTCTCATCGGCAGGTGCCGTCCATGCAAGCGTGTGAGTCGACAGGAGGCGTGCGAGCAGACCACTGCGCCGGCTGACAGGGAGGTGTGCGAGCAGACCGGTGTGCATGCTCACCGGGAGGCGAGCCCTTTGACCAGGCTCCGCCGCCCACCTTCGTCCCAACTGCTCCCTCTTTTAATGTCGTCGGCGCCGCAGTTTAAAATCAACCCACACTACCCGGTATCGCTATAATCTTCTCTCTTCCTGTCCGATTCTCCTGTCGTCTACCTCCAACCAGCCTGACCTAAACGTACGCCATGCCGCATCACGATGGTCTGCCCTTAGTCTTCCAGTTTCCTGAGGAAGACAGCCAGCCGGAGTCTCAAGAACATAAGATGCTTTGGGACGAGCTTGAACTGGCCTTGCAGGAAGACGCCGCGCCTGTCCCTGCTCCCGTTTAGGCTCCCGTCGCCCCGATTGGACTAGCGCCAATCCCCGTGGCATTGATGGGTTGGGAGCCGCACATTGTCGCTAAGCTTGATGCCATGGGGTTCCACGAGGTCCCCGCCGACTTTCACACGCTCGTGCACCTGCCAGCGCATGTGCCTGCGCGTGCACTGACGCGCACGCCCGTGCCGGTGCCCGTGCACCTACCAGCGCATGCACTTGCGCGTGCACTGACGTGCGCGCCCGTGCCGGTGCCCGTGCACACGAATGTCTCTGCCGCGCCATTGACAGCGCCTGTCCCCGCGCAGGTGCCAGTGCCCCCCTCAAAGGCATGGATGGCTGCCGTCGACCACTTTCTTGCACCAACGCCAGTCGCCTCCTCCCGCCAGTTGACTCGCTCCGAAGTCTAGAACATTTTGGCCTTCCTTGAAGCTAGGCCAACGTCCAGGAGTACGCCAACAACGGTGCAAGGCACCGCCGTCGCCGTCGGTCAGTGGCCCGATGACACATAGAGCACGACAGAGGAGCCACTTCCCATCGCAAGACGCCCCCGCCGCCGCATAATCTAAATTTGCCATGAAAAACGTTCGGATTGCCATGCTTAAAATTGGAACGTTTATCATTTCCATTTATTTTAGATCAATCGTCGTATAATTTAAAGTCGGAGTCAGACTGAGCGAAATCTACGGTTTGATCGATTGAATGTTCTGCTAGAGCCGTATCAAATTAAATATAAAACGTCATCAAGCCACATGCATTCCTTGTCATCCAACAACCTAGACTGCTTCAATGTCCAGCGCTCAACACGTTTAGCGTGCAATTAATTTCATGCCAAAAATAGTGCTAATCACATAATAACACGCAAATAGTATCCTACTTAATATCCACATGCACTTAATATATTTCCAAATTAACGTGCATTGCACGTACACACTGACTAGTGCCGCTAGTACTTGAAACTGGTGCCATAACTTGTGAACGCGTCTAGATATGATGAACGGCAACATCGCCCGCGAGTTCTTCGTGTTTGCCCATGCGTCTAAATGCAGAAGGGGATGAGAGAGAGAGCACACATGGAACCCACCAGTAAGTGAAGGCGAATAGTACTAAAAATAATATTACATGTTATCCATTAAATAGGTTGTGGTAATATAAAAACATTATGTGAACAAAGGGAGGTACAACAAACATTGATGTTCTACGTATGTTGCCTATTGACGTGCGGCTTGAAGGCCCTGCTCGCATGTTCGATCCTCGTCCTTTATTTTTTAATTTGTATATGGGTCCAAATTTATTTCATGACATGTGCCCCCCTCGATGTGTAGCTTGTAGCACTTTAATTTGTGGGTTGAAATTTGTTCCATTTCAAGTGGACAATCGGTGTGTAGTTTTGTAGCTTATTTATAATAATTAAAGAGAACAACAGAGTTTTTTGCAATAATACCATGGTGCAATGTTGAAGGCGAGAAAGGACGTGCGAGAGAGCGATGACCGAGCCAGAGGGAAATCAACTAGGGGAGTTGCGGGGGTTGAAACAGTGTTTGGAGTAGTTGTGGGCCGAATGCTACAAAAATATAATCTAAACTGACCGGGATAAATGCCTACACAAATTAATCCAAGGTTGGAGTGCCCCTCGCAATGTAAATAGCTCTGGCTTTGCGAGGGATGGAGAGGTAGCTTCAATGTGTGGAAGATACTGATGGGTTCCGTAGTAATTTCAAAAAAATTCCTACGCACACGCAAGATCATGGTGATGCATAGCAACGAGAGGGGAGAGTGTGATCTACGTACCCTTGTAGATCGACAACGAAAGCGTTAGCACAACATGGTTGATGTAGTCTTACGTCTTCACGGCCCGACGATCAAGCACCGAAACTACGGCACCTCCGAGTTCTAGCACACGTTCAGCTCGATGATGATCCCCGGACTCCGATCCAACAAAGTGTCAGGGAAGAGTTCCGTCAGCACGACGGCGTGGTGACGATCTTGATGTACTACCGTCGCAGGGCTTCGCCTAAGCACCACTATAATATTATCGAGGACTATGGTGGAAGGGGGCACCGCACACGGCTAGGAATATGATCACGTGGATCAACTTGTGTGTCTATGGGGTGCCCCCTTGCCCCCGTATATAAAGGATCAAGGGGAGGAGGCCGGCCGGCCCCTATGACGCACTAAGGAGGAGTCCTCCTCCTAGTAGGAGTAGGACTCCTACTAGGAGGGGGAAAGAAGTGAGGAGGGAGAAGGAAAGGGGGGCGCCGCCCCCCCTCTCCTAGTCCAATTCGGACCAGGGGGGAGGAG